>NC_081395.1:5486701-5740873 GCF_030684315.1 Stegostoma tigrinum | reverse complement strand
GTGTGTATTTGCCTATTTGTAAATGCTTCCCCTCCCTAACCTGCTCAAACAATCCAGTACTGAAGACTAAAGCTGAATTCCTGTCCTCCCGGCCTTAATTCACTGCCTGACTGGGACTAAGTGCCAACTGGTTTAGCCTGTGTGTGTGTGTGTGTGTGTGTGTATGTAGAATATATAAAACAGCTGCCTCGTGCTGTTCGAGCAATTCATTTTTCTTTTTGAAATGGTTTATTTTTCTGCAAACCTGGGCAGGCTGCAGTTGAATTCTCTATCCAAGAGCGGTCCCTGAATTGAGGGACGGTTTTCTGCAGGGGTTATGTAAATACTCGGCGTTGCAGGAAGGGGAGAGAAGCCGAGGGAGAAATGAGCAAAGGCTGTCAATTTGTGGATGTAACACTCTCTCTCCTGCATTGTCCCATCTGAGGCAGTAACCTGTTGGGATAGCAACACTTTTGCAGTGACATGTGGACAATTCTTTTTTGCAACAAATCATCCGTCACACAAAGCTTCTTTCTTTGCACTCGACCAATTGCAAACATGCAATTTAAGGCGAAAAACCAACATTTGCACTGAATGGATGGAGAGCTAATACCTTGACCTCTCGAGGGTACACCTTCCTCCTGTTAGTACAGTAGGAATGTTGGCTTTCCCTTTAAATTGGCATTCTTGCCAACGGCATGAGTGCAAGACCTTCTATTTTCGGCTATCAAGCTGCATACCACCAAACAACCAAATTGTTAATTTTCCGAACCTTCCTGTAGCACTGGTGTGAGATAATGACCATCCACCCTGCATGAGAGGCCATCTGCCTCGGACTGACCAGGGCAGCTGGATGTGACGGTGCCTCGTATTGGAGTGTCAGGGGCTGCCCCCAAAAATTACGTGCAGGACTAATGCTTGCAATGTGCTGGCGCTCTCTGCAATGTTGGCCTCAGGAGCAGGATTTGGCTATTCTGTCCTCTGAAGCTGCTGCGTTCTTCGGTCTGATTCCAGTAGCGGTCTCCGTCCTGCCTACCTATTGACTCGTCTCTACAGCGTGCCTTTGGCGAAAGACTTCAGTTGCCTGTCACTGTGAAACGAAGGTAGCTAGTCTTCTGGAAACTCGTTTCTGGACCTAGCTCCTGACTGCAACTCTTGATAGGGAAGCAGGGTGGAAAAATCATTGGTTGGCGTAGGCATCGAGCAGGACTCTACACACTGGAGCACAGTTTGTACCCCATCTCAGTCTGAAAGTCAGGGGCTTGAAACTGATTTGGAACAAGGCTGTGACAGCACCATGGGAAGGGTGTGCTGGCTGCTTTCGCCTTATGGATAGGAAAGCAGAAGCTTTGCACGTAACTCTCAGGAGGGTACAACCAATCTTGTAAAAACCGAAAGAGCTGCGGATGCTATAAGTCAGGAACAAAAACAGAAGTTGCTGGAAAAGCTCAGGCGGCCTGGCAGCATCTGTGGGGGGCGGGGGGAAACAGTTAAAATGTTTCGGTTCTGGTGACCCTTCCTGAAACTATCTTGTGGCTAAGATTGAAGGGGGAGAGAGGCTGTTGTGGTAGTATCCTTACTCCTTGACCAGGAGACCCAGGGTTCAAGTCATATCTGCTCCAGAGATGTGAAATAACATCAATGACAAGGCTGGTTTTAAAAAATAGCTGAAGAATCTGAGGGCTTGCACTACTTCAAATATCTGCCATGGACTGGACAGTGAGACATCAAAAGCGTGCAAGCAATGCTACATTAAAGACAGATTTATTTTTGCAATCTCTGTCCTGGTACATTACATGGACAAAATGTGTGAATTGGGACACGGTCTCCCATCTTGCTCAACCTTGAGCACGATACAAGGTTTATTCTAGAGACCGAGGCAAAGGAAACAAAACTTTGATAAAACTCTTGCTCCTTCTTCTGACTCTTCTAAGTGACAGGACTTGTTATTACTGACAGTCGTCACTCTTTCAAAGAGAACCCACCCACCCTCCCTAACATCAGGCATGTGGTAATCTCTGCCCAAGTGCTCATAGTCCAATTTTGGAGCACTGGGATCTGTTTAATAGGATTTAACTTGACCGCTCACCTGGGCCTGGACTGTAACTGATTCCTGTATTTATTGTTGTCACGTATACCAAAGTACAATGAAAAGTGTGGGTTTACAGGCAGATCGTACCATACATCAGGGTAGCTGAACAGAGTGTGGGAATACAGCCACAGAAGGTGCAAAGAAACAGATCTGAACTAAAATGTGAGGTCTGTTCAAAAGTCTGATAATAGGGAGGTAGAAGCTGTTCTTGCATCTGTTCCTAAGTATTGTCAAACATTTGTCTTCTGCCCAATGGAAGAGAGTATTACTGGAGTGGGAGGGGTCTTTTGATTTACGTTGGCCCCTTTCTCACAGCAGTGGGAAGTATAGATGGAGTCAGTAGCTGGAAGGCTGGTTTGTGAGACAGACCAGACAGTGTTTGTGACACTATAATTCCTTGCAGTCTCGAAGACTAGTTGCCTTAACGCTGTGATGCAGCTATCAAAATTGGGAAGGGTGTTTGTGGACATGCGGAATTTCCTTAGCCTCCTGAAGGAGACGTTGGGTTTTCTTGATCATCATATCGACTTGGGTCGAGCAAGGCAGATTGATGATTTGTTACTCCCAGGAACTTAACGCTTTCGACCATCTTCGCTGCACCATTGATGCAGACAGGGGTGTGCCTGGCACTCCCCTTCCTGAGATTTGACCCACAATGGTGGTGTGGCCAGCAAACTTGTACCAGAGCTGGGATGGAATTTGGCCACACAGTCAAGTGTGTGTAAGGACTGAGTATACAGCCTTGCGAGAGAACCTATGTTGAGAATTATGGCGAATCATCTATTCTTATTGATTGTGGTCTGTGGGTCAGGAAATCAAGGATCTAGTTACGGGGGGGGGGGGGGGGCGCAAACAGAGCTGAGACCTAGGTCTTGGAGTTTATACATGTTTGGAATTATGCTGTTTGAAGGCAGAAGTTTAATCAATAAGTAGGAGCGTTACTTGGGTTTGCATGTTATCCTGATGTTCCATGGATGAGTGTAGAGCAATGGCACCTGCTGTGCATTTGTTGTACCAGGAGGTGAATTGCAAAGGATCAAGACAGTTTTGGTGGGCTGGAGTTGATGTGAGCTGTGACTAACCTCTCAAAGCACTTCATAATTCAGAACTTCTGAGCCACTGGGCGCTAGTCATTGAGGCACACTGCATGACTTTCTTTTTCTTTAGCACTGGGATGATGGTGGTCTTCTTCTTGAAACGAGTGGGGACTTCAGATCGTAGTAGGCAGAGGTTGAAGACGTCTGCGAACATTCGCGCCAGCCGGCCTACACAGGATCTGAGTGCACGACTGGCGAGTCCACCCAGGCTCGTTGCTTTGTGTGGGTTAAAACCGTGCCGACAGACCTAATGCAGATGTTTTAACCAATATTAAGGTGCATTTAAAAATAAACTTTGATTTAGGTTCTTGAACTTGTCTTGAGCAGTTTCTAAGGGGCATGGCAATGAGAAAGGGAAGAGATACCTAAGAGAGCCAATTGAAAGGATGGCTGCTAGGAGGTTAAAATAGCTGAGTATGGGAAGAGAACCCCTAAAGCAGGCAGGGGTTTGAGTGAGTGTTTTAAAATGTTGCAATTGGGAGGCATTACTGTGGGCTACTTGGCCCAAAGGAATGTAGCCGAACAAAACGGATTCAGTGCAGAGATATTGACGAATTTGGCATTGTAATCATGGCAACAGCATGCACTAACAACACCCTGCCCCCAACCCCACCGGTTAAATATTGCAAATCTAGTTGCTAATTCTCCTGCCATTGAATCACACCCTTGATCTTGATGCTTCTCCTGTGCCTATCCTCTGAGGTGAATGTACTCAGTCTTGCCACAGAACTGGATTCCCACTTCTAGGTACATCTCTACCCAGGCCACTGCAGGAACCCAGACCTAAGAATGTCCATTAATGATCAAGTGGCTAACCTGTGTAAGATAACAAGCTGTGGAGCTGGATGAACACAGCAGGCTAAGCAGCATCTCGGGACCACAAAAGCTGATGTTTCGGGCCGAGACCCTTCATCAGAGAGGGGGATGGGACAGGGTTTTGAAATAAATAGGGAGAGAGGGGGAGGTGGACTGAAGATGGAAGAGGAGAAGATAGGTGGGAAGGTGATAGGTCAGTCCAGGGAGGACAGACAAGTCAAGGAGGCGGGATGAGGTTGGCAGGTGGGAAATAGAGGTGCAGCTTGACGTGGGAGGAGGGGAGAGGTGAGAGGAAGAACAGGTTAGGGAGGCGGGGATGAGCTGGGCAGGTTTTGTGATGCAAACCTGCAGGCCAACCTGTGTGCGCTGTTGCAGGGCAGTGGGTGGGTGTTGAATACATACTTTTCTTCAGCCTTCCCTCAACCTAAATGGGGAATTCAGGAAAAGGGGCCGTGAGGAATGTGCACAGTTTGACGTAGGAAATGGTTCTTTCGGGCCTAAAAACAGACAAACTCCCTTGGCCTGGATGAACTGCATCCCAGGCTGCTGTGGGAGGTGAAGCCATGACACACATTTTTAATATCGCTGTGGCCACAGAAGACTGGAAGATGGCCGATAGTGTTCCACTTTTAGAGATGCGCAGTAGAGATGAACCAGAAAATTAGTGACCAGTGAGTCTCACATCAATGGTAAGTCAACTGTTGGAGAAAATTCTGAAGGAGTGAATTAGTACCCACTTGGAAAGGCACGGATTGATTAGATATGGTCAGCATGCCTATCAAGTGTGTGGATGAGGGCAGTTGATAGAGTTTATATGAATTTTAGCAAAGCTTTTTGACCATGTCCCGCATGGGAGACTGGTTGAGGTCAAAGCACGAGGGAAACTTGGCAAGATGGATTGGAAACTGGCTCAGCAATAGGACATTAGTGGGAGAAGGCTGATCGAGTGACTGGAGGCAGATATCCAGCATTGTACCACAAAGGATTAGCCCTGGGACCCCTATTGTGTTTTATATACGTAAACAATATAGAAGAAAATGTTGGTGGGAATCTTAAAAAAAAACTTGCAGATATCAAGATCGGTAGAGTGGTCAATAGTGAAGATGCTGGTTGTAGGTTACACGAAGATACAGATGAATTAGTCAGATGGGCAGACCAGAGTTAGATGATATTTAACCCTGATGAGTGTGAGCTGATGCATTTTGGAAGAAACAAGATGAGGGAATATTTAATAAATTGCAGGACTCTGTATAGCTTAGAGGAACAGTGTGATCCTGGAGCAATTATTCGCAGAGCACGTGAATATGTCAGATAAGAAGGCATATAGGACATGTGCTTTCACCAGTCGTGGCATAGAGTGTTGGAATTATACAGAGAGTTGGTCAGGCCACAACTGGAGTGCTGTGTGCAGTTCTGGTCACCTCACTGTAGGAAGGATGTGATAGCACTACAGGGGTACAGAGAAGGTTTACCAGGTTTGCTTGGGATGGAGAAATTGAGCTGTAAGGAGAGATTGGACAGATTAGGGATTGTTTTCTTTAGAGCAGAGAAGACTGAGGGGGAACATGATTGGGGTGTATAAGATTATGAGGGGTGTGGGCGGGGTTAACAGAGAGCTGCTGTTCCCCTTGGTTGAGGGGTCAGTCACAAGGAAGGCATAGTTTTAGGGTAAGAGGCAGGCGATTCAGAGGGAAAAATCATTTTCCCTCAAAGTGCTGGGAAGGCAGTGGAGGCTGGAAACCATAACCTCTTAGAAAAAATTCAATGAGTACTTCAAATATCATTAACATTCAAGGGTATGGGACAAGTGCAGGAAATTGGGGTTAGGGTGCTTTTAGTGACAGTTATGTCGGTGTAGACGCAATGGGCCTTTTCTGCAGTGTACAGATCCTATGAAAGTTAGATGAAACTGGACACACTGCTCCAAGAACAATCTCAACAGTACCCTGGAGCAAAACCTCCCTACATTTACGTTCCATCCCTTTTGCAACAAAGATCAGCATTCAATATACCTTCCTTACTCCTTGACGCCAACATTTTTGTTTAATTAACATACCATGACACTCAGATTCCTCTGTACTGTAGTTCCTCTCCGTTTAAATAAGTATCTTGCTTTTTTTTTTACTCTTCCTGTCATAGTTGATCCATTCAAAAACATTCTCTGGCACAGAACATTTTAAGACAGGAGTTTCCAGACACAGTATTTTTAGACCGGGCAGCCTGGTGCCACATATCAATATTGAACAATTCATAAATCGAGCTGAAGTGAACAAATGAAATGTCCCACGTGATATGGAAAAGTGGTCTGCAACATTTCTAACTGTACAGTGTTTCAGACCGAGCAGGCCACTGCCACTGGCGATATTAACCAGCAGCCTCAATAAACTGGCAAAAATTATACACCTCAAATGCCACATACTCTACTATATTATTCTAGCCCGTTATTATAGCTTTTAAAAATTTATTTACCTCAATGTACATGTACATATACTTCTTGTTTAATCGCATGGCCACAAAATCTCAACAAGTTCAATTACCGTGATGTCCAAATAGCCAGTTGAGGGTGAGTGAGAAGGCTCCCTGTCACTAAGTTTTATTTAAGGAAAGGTTGCATTATTACTTAAGTGATTTATGCTGTAAATGAAGTATAACAGTGATGTGTACATTTCTCTTATTTAGTCTCTGTTTTTACATTACGTGGACTTCTCAATTATCTCAAATATTGGATCAATCAGCACACTCCTGGCCCCATAGGTGCCAGTTAATAAAATATTTGCTGTAGCTCTAAGTGGTCCGCTTATAAGACTGGGACATTTTTCCACTGGCACACAGGAAGTGGAGAGGTGACCTTACAGAGGTTTATAAATCACGAGGGATACAGTGTTAATTAGTAGGTGTCTTTTTCTTAGGAAACTGGATTCCAAGACTAAGGGCCAAACTTTCATGGAGAGAGGAAGAAGGTTTTAATTTACACAGAAGATGGTTTGCATTTGGAATTAGCTTCCACGGGAAGCGGTGGATGTAGGTACAATTACAACGTTTAGAAGACACCCTGAGAGAGAAGTACATGTTTAGGAAAGATGTGTATGGATACGGGCCAGGAGCAGGCAGGTGGGACTAGTTTAATTTGGGTTTAGGTCAGCATGGACTGGTTAGGCTGAAGGATCAGTTTCCGTTCTGTATGACTGGTCATGAAGCAGAGAGAGAAGTTTTTAACCAAAAACAATGCAATTTGTCTTAACAGAGAGAATTCTGGATAAGATTTAAAACTGTCTGTCCACGAGAGTGCAGAGGTAGAAAGGGGGGATTTTCTGTATTGACAGTGTTTAAACACCAGATATAATATTTCCCGAAAGTTCTTTCCTTAAGCCCATCCTCCAACAGACCGCACAGAAATAGCTGTCTCCAATCTTCCTTTTATTTACACCATCCATTCACAGAAAAAAAACATTACATTCATTAAAAAATTGTTACTTGCAAAAATGTGTTCGTTTTTGCCTGAACAAGAATTTGTACATAAGAAAAAAAATGGATTCACATTGGAGGTGAATGGGATCTGCTGTCAGTCACTAGTGGCTGCAAAGCAGGACACAAATCTCTGGCTCATCAACTTGTGCCAACTCTCAGACTTCCATCGGCGCTGTGCAACAACAAACAGACAACGCTGGCGAGAACCTGTCCATTACAGTAGCAGCAGAAAGGGATGGGAGAGCACGGTTAGTGTTAGACCTGAAGTGGGGCTGTGTCAAGGGCATTCAGCCAGGAGAGGATCCTCTCCAGCCGGGACCCACGTGCGGGATGTACCCACTCTGTTTCGCTCCTGGCAGCTTTGCCTTTTCAAACCTGGTGGGGCAGAGAGCTGAGTAAAAAGGTCAGTGTTGGGGTTGGGGGTTCGTGGAGAAAGGGTGCATCATCAGGAGCTCCGTGTGTTCGGGCAGTTAGTGGCTGATTCTGGGTCACAGGGTGCTTGCACCTTCAAAAAGAAGGTGGCTGAGATAGGCACAGGCAGAGAAAGACAAGGGTAGGAGACATAAGACAGCCTTTTAGAGCGGCAGTGGCTCTCGATTCCCTGCTGTCACAAAACTGATGTCAAACTGCTTCAAGAATCCCATATTCTGTGTAACAGTGCACCCGAGCACTGGAAATCCCTGTCTGGCCCAGCATGGAAACTCAAGGCACTTTCCGAGTGCAGGGTGCTGTATCTGTGCTACGTTATTTAGCTTCGTTTCAAATTCCAAGCCCCCACCCCACTCCAGGAAAATCAATTAACTTACCTGCAGGCTGTCACCTTGAGATGCAGCAAGCGCTGTTGCTGGAGCCAGAGGAGATTACTGAAAAGGAGCTCCTCTGCTTGTAGAAATTAGGCAGCTATCTCGCCAGCCCTAGGCAGTTGAAAGGATCAACTCACCTCTCTCTCTTCTGCTGTACAGAGCAGCCCCGGCTCCATACTGTAATGTGGGCGGTACTGGGTGAGGGAGGCGGCAAAGGAGCAGGGCTGGTGGGGGCAGGGGTAGGGAGCCTGCTCTCTAAACCCCTCACCTTGGAGAGCACAAGTTTACACAGAACAATATGCCAAACGTTAGTCGAAACCCTCCTACAGATTACGCAGCTGCTCTTGCCTTCATGTTCTTCATATTAAACATGAGGAAGAGGAGGGCGAGGAAGGAAGGATGCCTGATGGGAACACTCTCTGAAGGAACTGCACACAAAGATGCCTGGTCTCCCTGAAACGGGACAGGTTTCTTCAGGGCAACATCACAGCCACACAACAAATAAAAAGACCTCGCAGATCCGACACCTGTGCCTGGCTGTGTCTTCCTGCTCATCGAGGGCTGGGGATGGTGTTTGATGGCCGAGGGACTTTAGAAAAGGTTGGGTAAACAGAAACCGGTCCCTTGTTTTCAGTATGTACACAGTTCATACTCCTGCAAGCCACCAGCCCGTCTCAGCTATGTGGGTAATACTGACTGTAGTTCCATGGGTTCTGATATCCGTACGATCCATATGGCTGCAACGAGAGAAAAAGACAAATGAAAAACAGGTGACAGGCTTGGAAAGCCCAGCCCACCCTTCATTCACAACTAAATGCACTCAATCGAGCCAGAGGGCTCAAGCTTTAGTAGAGACTCCAGCATTAAATCTCAGCTGACACCACATGGAGAATCTCCAAGCACTGGCATACACATTGCCCCATTGGATAAACTGTCCCTGGTGTTTTCGCACATTTGTTTTTAACTTGCTCCTGGGATATATGCATCACTGGCTGGGCCTACTATTTACTACCCCTCCTGAACTGCCGCTCGAAAAGGTGGCGGTGAGCTGCCTTCTTGAACCATTACAATCTATGGCTGCCCGTACACCCACATCACCATTCCAGGATTTTGACCCAGCAACGCTGTAGGAACCATGACATACTTTCACGTCAGGATGGTGAGTGGTTCAGAGGGGACGCAGCAGAATGGGTGTTCCTGTGTTATCTGCTGCCCTGCTCCTTTCGGAAGGGTAAATAGGCAGAGTTTATCTTGGGAGGATGGGCAGGTAGACAGCAGGCTACATTGTGGAGCGAGAGATGGGATAATGAGATAACAGGAAAACTGGTTCAGGAAGAGAGACCAATTGTTAACACATACTCAGGCTGATCAGAAGGGCTCATATTTGTAATTTACAGCCCACTAAAGGGGCTGCCTGAAGGGGGCCAGTGTGCTGGGAGGATAGGGATCACAGGGAAATTCTACTGGGGGAGGAAGGAGGAACAGAGCTGTACCTGATACCACGCACTGTAGTTGTATGCTGCCTGGCTGCTGGTCACGTCTCCGCTCATGAGGGTGCTGGAATTGGTGCTGGTTGTTACAGTGCTGATCGTGGAGCTATCGTCCATTCTTGCTCGCTTCTCCTCGAGTTCCTCAGTGCTGCAGGGCCAGGGGTCACAATATCAATAAAGAGGTTGGTGCAGTCAGGGACAGGGTCAGTGGCGGAGTCCTGCCATGAAGTAACGATTCACAGACTTGGAGATCTCAGCCACCTTACGCCTTTGTGAACCGAAACCACACCCCATTCTCCACCAATTGTGTAAGCTGGAGGCATTCACGCCTTAAATCTACAAGAGGAGCCTTCAGCACAAAATCCAGGCCCACCAGACAAAGGGCCTGCACCCAGGGAGCAGCTGCGCTGCTGGAGGGCTGGGGCTGAGACAGTGGCCACGCTCAGTCAACGGGCTGGAGTCCCGAGGACTGATTCTGCACTTGATACCTCAACCAATATTAAAACCGATGATTCGATCGGCGCAGATTTAGAAGGATGTGGTAAATATGCTGCTGTTTGCAAGGTCAGTGGAGGACCAGCGGTGTGCAACCCAATCAGGAACACTAAAGTGAGCACTGTTCTTTCACACTCAACTCAAAATGGATAGTCGGAACAGGAAACTCTCTGCCAACTCTTCGAAGGCTCACTGCTCCCTCACACTGGAAACAGGTAGGCCAAGAGCAGTGACAGACACTGTACAAAGGCAGCAAAATAAAATAATCATCTGGCACTCACCCATTCTCAGCCGCCCGCTTCTTACTGGAGTTCTGCTTAAGGAGTTTCTGATGTTCATCGTAGGCGTGTAATAAACTGCAGTTGGGATTGGGGGTTGGGGTGTCATACAGGACAGAAATCAGGCTCCGACAATGGGATACAGCAGATACACAACTTCACACTACAGCAGTTAGCTACTGAAAGGGCTGAAGCACTCAGTGCTCCTGAGGGAGAAGCTAAAATGGTTGTTTAAAAGCCTCAAACCTCAGAAATTCCTGGCTACTAGCAGATTTCTTTCTAATCTTGGCTGAAGGTAGTGAGTAGCACCAGCCTGCTGACCTGAAAAGGGCTTACTTCTGGCACTGCAGTCAGGCTGATATTTTTGGTAGTCCTGATAGGGACACAGCAGTGCCAAGCCTTACGACAGGTAGGGAACTGCTTTGCCCACCTGGCATCTGAGTGCCCTCTCACATTAAAGGATCCAGTGTGAATGTGATGCTCTTCATAGTTGAAAAACACAGTTTGTTTGTTAGTATTTGAACTCAGTCATGTGTGGTGATATTAATATAGCAGTAGGAAGGAAAGGAGAAGTGCCTTCATGGAAGGGAGTGTGGTTTGGAGCACTGATAAGGAGAATTAAGTGTTCCAATAACTCTGGAGTGCAGGGAGGTGTGTACGTGGAGGTTGGAAGTAAGATAGATTCCTAAGGTGGGATTGAGGTTCAGAAGGAAGAGGTATTAGAAATCCTTCAGAAGGTGAAGATAGATAAGTCCCCTGGGCCGGATGGGATTTATCCTCGGATCCTCTGGGAAGCCAGGGAGGAGACTGCCGAGCCTTTGGCATTGATCTTTAACTCGTCATTGTCTACCGGAATAGTGCCAGATGACTGGAGGATAGCAAATGTGGTTCCCCTGTTCAAGAAGGGGAGTAGAGACAACCTTGGTAATTATAGACCAGTGAGCCTTACCTCAGTTGTTGGTAAAGTGTTGGAAAACGTTATAAGGGATAGGATTTATAATCATCTAGAAAAGAATAAATTGATTAGGGATAGTCAGCACGGTTTTGTGAAGGGAAGGTCGTGCCTCACAAACCTTATTGAGTTCTTTGAGAAGGTGACCAAACAGGTAGATGAGAGTAAACCAGTTGATGTGGTGTATATGGATTTCAGCAAGGCGTTCGATAAGGTTCCCCACAATAGGCTATTGTACAAAATGCGGAGGAATGGGATTGTGGGAGATATAGCAGTGTGCATTGGAAATTGGCTTGCTGAAAGAAGGCAGAGGGTGGTAGTTGATGGGAAATGTTCATCCTGGAGACCAGTTACTAGTGGTGTACCGCAAGGGTCGGTGTTGGGTCCACTGCTGTTTGTCATTTTTATAAATGACCTGGATGAGGGCGTAGAAGGATGGGTTAGTAAATTTGCAGACGACACTAAGGTCGGTGGAGTTGTGGATAGTGACGAAGGATGCTGTAGGTTGCAGAGAGACATAGATAAGCTGCAGAGCTGGGCTGAGAGGTGGCAAATGGAGTTTAATGCAGACAAGTGTGAGGTGATGCACATTGGTAGGAGTAACCGGAAGGCAAAGTACAGGGCTAATGGTAAGATTCTTAGCAGTGTAGATGAGCAGAGAGATCTCGGTGTCCATATACACAGATCCTTGAAAGTTGCCACCCAGGTTGACAGGGCTGTTAAGAAGGTATACAGTGTTTTAGCTTTTATTAATAGAGGGATCGAGTTCCGGAACCAAGAGGTTATGGTGAAGCTGTACCAAACGCTTGTGTGGCCGCACTTGGAATATTGTGTACAGTTCTGGTCAACGCATTATAAGAAGGATGTGGAAGCTTTGGAAAGGGTGCAGAGGAGATTTACTAGGATGTTGCCTGGTATGGAGGGAAAGTCTTACGAGGAAAGGCTGAGGGACTTGAGGCTGTTTTCATTAGAGAGAAGAAGGTTGAGAGGTGACTTAATTGAGACATATAAAATAATCAGAGAGTTAGATAGGGTGGATAGGGAGAGCCTTTTTCCTAGGATGGTGACGGCAAGCACGAGGGGGCAACGCTTTAAATTGAAGGGTGAAAGATATAGGACAGATGTCAGAGGTAGTTTCTTTACTCAGAGAGTAGTAAGGGAATGGAACACTTTGCCTGCAACTGTAGTAGAATCGCCAACTTTAGGTACATTTAAGTCGTAATTGGACAAACATATGGACGTACGTGGATTAGTGTAGGTTAGATGGGTTTGAGATCGGTATGACAGGTCGGCACAACATCGCGGGCCGAAGGACCTGTACTGTGCTATAATGTTCTATGTTCTAATTCTCAATATTGATAATGACTGATTCATAATCAATTATCCAGCTCGGATCAGGTCATTTGCTTCCTGCTTGTGCCTGCTCCAACATTACTCTGTCATTTTGTTCCTTTCTTTTGACGAGTTCATCCAGTTTGCTCACCTAAACACCGTGTACCATTCTCCTGGTGTCTGGACGGTAGAGGGGAACATTGCTTCTGATGGGGTTTATTACTGACCATCTGATATCGGTGTGCCCCCCGCCATCATTCTGGTCTCCCCATCCTCACTATCCCAAGTGGAAATATTTTCCACATATTCTTCTAGAATTTGAGCTCTCCCTCTCAGATCACCTTTCAGGACTGCAGGAAGGCCACCATGTTCCTTTCTAATAGCACAATTCCACACATGTCTATATGGCTCTGAGACTAAATGGTGACACTCACCTCTGTACATTGCAGCCAAAATCCTCCAGGAACTCGACTCTCCGCTGGGAAAAGACAATTTTGGTTTCGAGGGGGAGAGTGCTGACCAGCACCTGCTCGAAGCAGCCCAAGATGTTGCTCTCATTCACACGGATGTCACTGCTGAACTCCAGCTCCAACAGGTTGAGGTACAGTTTGGAGTTGTCCTGCTGAGGCCAAAGGCTCTGTGTCAGAGGGAGGCAGCTACTCCATACCTATTGCCCGCAAACCCCCCAACACGGAACAAGAGACAAGGCATGACCACTCTCCCATCCATCTCCCACCCGCCCCACGCACACACACACACACACACACACACACACAGAGCCAGGACCTGTAACAGGTACTGAAATACAGTACCAGGGTGGCTATTACCTCACATGAGCCTGCACTGAGAAATTCCATTCAACGACAGCACTGGCAGATTTTCCAACAGAAAAGCCAGCTCCCATGGAGCTAACACTAAGGTGAAAATGACCAGGATTTAATCCTAAGAGATGCTGTGCTCTCCTTCCCCTGGAACTGCCAAGATGGATTCTGGCCCCCAATGCCAACGGAAGTGAACGCTTGAAAATTTAGAACATGGCAATTCAACCATTCAAGCCAGGGCCAGTATATCTTCACCTGACTTCTACTTTCTAAAATAAAAGCTCTAAATACTACTTTTCCCTCTATTATTGTTTGGGAATCAGAGTATGTTTCTATAGTGCAGGAGACAGGGCATTACCATTAAGAATGTTACATATCATCTTACTACTTTATTTTTCTACTTATCCAATGAAGGTAACGCTTAACTTTCTAAACGTTGTTTCCTTTACTACTTTGTACCGAAGCTTTTTGATATGGAGGTACCCTTGTACCTAAGATTGTGTCATATGGTGACATTGTACAGTTTTCACCATACTCCTGTCCTGGAGTAAACGTGACCATAAAATCCAAGTCTAAAGCAAAAATGGACACTGGGATCCATCTGCACATACACCAAAAACCCAGTTACAACCGCAACAAGTGACGGGAATAGGAAGACGGCTGTGTCAGGCATTCTGGACAGGAAAACGTAGTTCTGGCTTCTTGTGCAATGTGTCAGGAAATAAATGCATGGTCAATGGTCTGAAACTTGCTGAGTCAGCATTTTAAACACACAGTGGAAGCTCATTATTGAGTAAACAGTCCTCAACGCTGATGCCAAACAGACATCACAAATCTTATCAGGAATAAAGAGTTATTCCTGTTAACTAGACATCCTGTAACAGTGGGAGCTGTTCTAATTATTTGTACACCAAACCTAGGATTCTGTGATTTGTTTGCTAAACAGCACTTGTCTGTTACAGGAATCTTTTTTAATTCAAAAAAGACTTGTTGGTCACTTGTGGGTGTCACTGTTTGAACCAGCATTTATTGCCCATCTCAAAACTGTCCACTGGGCAGCTAAGATTGCACCACATCACTGTGGATCTACAATCATGTACAGGTTAGACCAGATAAGGATGGTAGATTTCCTTCCCTAAAGGACATTAGAGAACAGGTGGGTGTTCACCACAATCGATAATGCTTTCATGGTCACCATTAGGTAAAGCTTTTTTTTGTTGGATTCAAATCTGTCTGGTTGGGATTTGAACCCAAGTCCCCACCCAGAACATTAGCCCGGGGGTCTGACTTACCAGTAACTGCTTGCCCCAAATGTTTTGATGTTATTCACGAAAATGCTCGACATAGCAGTGGCACTGGCCACAAACACAGCTCTTGGAAATTCAACTCTAACCACCCATTGGGTAAAGGAAACTATTTCCTGTGACTACATGCCCTCCGCTCCCAGTCGTTAATCTTCAATCGAGGTCCTGGTTTGCTCATTTCCCCTACTGAAATCCCTCACAATCTGGAGGAACTCTACCAGATGCCTACTTGACCAGCTTCAATCCTTCAAAGAGGTTCAATTTTCTTCCACATCGCCTTCGAAAAGCTAATAGAGAGAGGCTGCCTAATGATAGGGCCACATGGCCTGTAGGTGGTAAGCACAAAGTTGTACAAAGCAATTACCACAAAAGGGAGACCTGCATTTACATAGTGCCTTTTATGAACCCAGGATATTCCTGAGTACTTCCACAATTAATGAAGCAGTTTGCAAAGGCAGTCACTATCTTAATATGTAAATGCAGCAGCCAAATGGTGCACAGCAAGCTCCCACAAACAGCAGCATGAGAATGACCCAAATCATCAGTATGCAGTGGCACTGGATAAGGGGTAAACAGTGTCTCCAGGACACCTGCAGGCACAGAGGAGACCTCGACACAAATTGTAACAGGGGCAGCAGCTAGCTTTGGGGTATTCGGCCAAAGATTAAGGAGGGAAATATTAGAAACGTACAATTGAATTCAGACCCTTAAGCTTGCTCTGCCAATCAGCAAAATCATGGCTAATCTAATTAATCAATGTCAACCACATACCCCACCACCCCCGCACCCAAATAAATTTCCACACATCCTCTCACTTATCAACAATCTCAGCCTTAAAAGTTTTCGAGCACTCTGCTTCGCCACCTTTTGAATCTGAGTTCCAAAGACTCTCAAGCTGCTGTCTCTGAATTTAGACGGGTGACTCCTTATTTTTAGACAGTAATGCCTGGTTCTGGATTCTCCCACAGGAGGAAGCATCTCTGTGACAGAGTACTCAAATAAACATACCTTGGCTCACAAAGATCATTCCTCAAACTGAAGTAATAAAGGTAACACTTTACAAAAGAGAATTCAATAGATGGTAGGAAGGGAATAAATTTGAGAAGATACAGGAACCAGCGGGGAGCGAGACTAATTGAATAAGTTTTGCAAAGAGCTGGCACAGGCATGATGGGGGTGAACAACCTAATTTTGTGATGCATCATTGTATAATTCATCACTTTGGATTTATCCCACCGACCTCTCCCCCTCACCTACTCTTTCTCCATAGTCCCACACCTCCCTCACCTTGTCCCTCTCGATAGCCTCCAGCAGCACCTTCCGGGCCTTTACCACGTTCTTCTGGACTTTCAGGAGTTGCCGGGCTAGCTTGATGGAGAAGAAAGAGGCCAGGGCCGTGCCCCCGTGCTGTTCGATGGCCTCGCGCAGGAGCTCCTCCGCCCGGTCTAGGTGCCCGCAGCGACGCTCCAGGCTCACGCGCCGCAGCAGCACCATGGCCAGCCCGGGCACTACCATCTGGAACGACTTGAGGATACGGCGGGCTTCCTCAAGGTCACCTGGGGCAGAATTCCATATCAGTCAGTGAGGGCGGAAGGAAAATGGCAGGATACTGCTGGAAGAGCTCATGCACAAACCGGCTTAAAACAAAGGTGGTCATAGGCTGCATTTCTGGGGCACCTCCCCACCCCCAACCCCACCCACTCCTTTCTCCAACTGTAAGCCAAGTCAAAATATAGAGCACGAGAAGGACTTTGTAAACATGGGATCTAAAGCTGCAAGGATTATCCCCCTTGCCGCTCCTCCTTTCAAGACACACACATCCCTTCCACAATCGTCACCAACCTTTTTGTGTCATCCTCTCCCACCTTGTACTCCCCCTAGAATTGTACTTGACAATGCCCCCCTCCCCCCCAATCAACCCCTGCTCGGATCTCTAACTCTGACAACTCAAACGCAACTTCCCCTTGCAGACACAAGAAGCTGCACCTAAGCTCCGCTACTTGACATGTCGAGAGCCCTCTGCGACAGCTGCTGGTGCCCTTGGGTCTTGGTCGCTCACCCAGATTCCTCAGCCAAGCCTGACGCCCATGGAAGCTGCTCACTCTTTGCTAACCCGACCTCGGAACCGCCCCTTGTAAAAGCCACAGCTCTGAATGTACAATTTCAGCTCACGGCAGCTGCCCCTTCGCTGCTTTGGCCAACAAGAGCAACCACCTTGCAAACAACCAGCCTGGCTGACAAGCTCCCCTGAAATCAGACAGGCTGTTACAACTTGTGACAAAAAAAATACAGCCACTGGTCTCGAGAATCTTAAATGGGTTCTCTCTTCTTGTTTGCAGCAGGTTGGGGCTTTCATTTTGTGTGGTTCACCTGTTTCTAGCTCAGCCGCCAACCATCACAGATTGTGCTGTGCCTCAGCAAGGACTTTGTACCAGTATGGCCTGACCCAAAACTGTAACAAATTGAGGTGGAACTGTTCAGACAGAGTGTGCACTGAAGCAAACTAGCTGAACTGTTATTAAAAAGGATATAATGTCCTCCTGCTTCGTGTTAATCTTGTGCTTTTTTTGCTGAACTGACACCCTGTGTAGCACTAACACCACAGGCCTCTGTAGTTATGGCTGCTGTCTCCATTCCGTAGTGACTGCCTGTTCAGCTGTTACCTTGATGAACGACCCTCGCTTACTCTGTCCAGTTGGCTCTCCAAATGATCACCCCTTCCCACCCACAAAGCGCTCTCAATCCTACCCCACTACGCACAGAGCAACACAAACTGCGATTAACAGAGGTCCACAAACAGTGCTTCCTACCAGGGTAGATGGAGTACAATAGGCTCATATTGAAATTAAACAGTGAGGTGATCATATCAGACTGTGAAGCATGGTTGACGGAGAGATACCGATAGGGTGTATCTCCTTCCCTCTCCCTGACTGGAGGGTCTAGAAACAGGTTAGGCCTCAGATTAAGGAGATGTCCATTTGGGACAGTATTGAGGAAGAATTGCTTCACTTAGAGCCTGGGGAATCTTCAGAATTCCTTGTCCAGACAGAACTGTGGCATTGTAAATTGTCCAGGATCAACCAGGGGCAAAACAGTTAAATGAATAAAATTATGAAGACAAGTTGCACTGACCAGGCTTATTCTCCTCTTTAGGTATACAAGATGAATGGATGAATAATTGCCTCTGTAGGATTGCACTGAACTGTTACAGAGCAGAAGGAAGCCATTCAGCCCATGGGGCCCATACTAACTTTCTGTACATTTGAAATTGGAGTCAAACTCCTGGCTTCACACCCACCAACTGTGCCCACTGTTTGTATTGAAACAATCATTCAAAACCCTCTTGAATGCCTCAGCTTTACCTGCCTCCACCACACTACCAGGCAGTGCATTCCAAACCCTACTTACTCACTGTGTGGATAAAATACACTTTCCTCACCTCACCATGTGCTTCTTTTGCAAAACACTTTAAAACAGTGACCTCTGGCTCTTGGTCCTTTTATTTACCTAGAGCCCACTGTCCAGATTTTATATAATTTTGAAAACTTCTGTCAAACCTCTGCTCAGCCTTCTCTTTTCCAAAGAGAACAGTTCCAGCTTCTCCAATCTATCCTCACAGCTGATGAGTCTTGTCCCAAGAACCATTCTTGTAAACCTGTTCCACACTGTCTCCAAGGTGTTAACATCCATCTGATACAGTAACTTCCCTGCTATTGCATGCTGTGTCTCTATCAACAAGCCTAATATACCCTATGTGTTAATGCCCATCTCTCAACCCACCACCTATAATGACTCACACACAATTAGAGCCCAGACAGTGTACAGCAGCAATTCTCAATTGTCTCTTTATCCCTTTTGTGGGATCAGGCATTGCTGACAGGGCCAGTATTTACTGTCCATCCCTAATCACCCTTGAGCTTAGCCACTTGCTCAGCCATTTCAGACAGCAGTGTTAAGCACTGATGACATTTCTGTGAACCTGGAGTCATATGTAGGCCAGAGCTGGCATCAGAGAATCCCTATAGTGTGGAAACAGGCCGTTTGGCCCATCAAGCCCACACCAATTCTCTGAACAGCATCCCACCTAGACCCAGCCCCCAATCCTATCCCTGTAACCCTGCATTTCCCATGGCTAAGCCACCTAAGTTCATATCCCTGGGCACCATAGGGTGCAATTTAGCACGACCATCCATCCTAACCCGCACATCTTTGGGCTGTGGGAGGAACCCAGAACACCTGGAAGAAACCCGTGCAAACTCTACACACAGTCGCCCGAGGGTGGAATTGAACCTGGGTCCCTGGTGCTGTGAAGCAGCAGCGCTAACCACTGAGCCACCGGGCCGTCCCAAGTTAGGGTGACAGATTTCCTTCCCCAAAAGGACAGTAATAAAGGAGGCAGGATTTTAGGAAGTTCAATGCCAGTTTCTTGGTCAACATCAGCAAGACTACCTAGATTCAATCCCAGATTAATGATTGTTTAAACTAGAGTATTTGAGTCCGCTTCCAGGTCACAGGAGTACGGGGAGGTTTTTAAATTTTGTGTTTAAACTGGTCTGTGTGCTGGCTGCTGCCTGCACAGGGAGCAGGCGCACTTGTGCGTAAAACAACCGGGTCCTCCTCACCTTGCTGTTCCTCAAAGGCAGCCCACAGCAGGTGCAGGGTGGGCTTCTTGGGCAGGTGAACCATGCAGGCCCTCTGGAAAACATTGCGGACCCCCTCGACACTGTGGTTCTCGAGATATTTGGCATACTGCAGGCAGAAGGAGGTCAGAAAGGGGATGAAGGCAAACAAGATCAACTGTTCCGACGCACTAGGCGTCGTGTTAAAAAATAAAAAGGCATCATGGTACAGCTTATTGAGAACTGGAGGGGGCACTCACAGTGATAACACGCTTATACATTTCTTCAGCAATCCCTTAACTTCTTTAGTTTGAAGCAACACGTGCAGATAAAACAGCAATGGAATTAAAAGATTATGTTAGAAGTCAGATCATCAAAGTAAAATGTGAAATTTTTTTTTGTTGGAACGCTTGCAAAAACAAAAAAAAACCAACAACATAAAAATTAAAAAGGAAAAAAAACAAGAAGCTGCTGATCGGGTAAGATCCGCAGAACAGCCGGAGTCTGAACCCCGGGTGCAAGCTTCTGAGAAGAAGGGGTTCACCTTGATCCAGAAGTCCTCGTACAGAGCACAGGCGATCATACAGCGCTCGAACAATACCAGAACACGCTCATTAGTGCCACTGGCAATCTCGAAATCCAGGTAGTCCTTCCAGTTTTTCAGCTGCACTCTCTCGAGGGGCTTAACGTGGAAGTACGGCCGCTTAATCTGAGGGCAGGGTGACAGAATAACCAGCTGAAGGTGAGGAAACAGACAACTCTACACTCTTTCCATTCTAGCCTTTTGTACTTACTCTGTCTTTAAATTATTCCAACTGAAAGTAACTTATGCAGGTTTCTCATGTTTATATATTTTCTGAACCACTATAAATCCCCTGTCCTTCAGACAGAAAATAGGGCAGGGGCAGGGCAGGAAGAGGGGGGTGGATACAGGGCAAGAGAAAGAGAGAAAAAAGGCAGACAGAAAGGGGGAGGAAACAGAGAAAACAGGGGAGTGAGTGAGAGAGAGAGAGAGAGAGAGAGAGAGAGAGAGAGAGAGAGAGAGAGAGAGAGAGAGAGAGAGAGAGCCAGGACAGGGGTTGCTCCACTGCATCTAACGGTTGCCCACCCCCAGAAACACACACAGCACTGTCATTCTGCTTTGACAACAGAGGCAGGCATGCGGCTTGTACATCAGGCAGTGGGTGCATCCTTACCGCCTCCTCGAAATTCCACCTCTTGCTGACCTCCTCCTCATTCAGCAGGTACATCTCGTGTCGGGTGGCTGCCAGGTGGGCTCGGATCTTCTCCAGCTCTGTGTCGGCCTGGGAGGGGGTGGTATGGTAATAAGGAGACACCATGTCAGTGAGGTAGGTGCAAAACAGCAGGCATGTGAATAAAAGCTGAGAGAGAACACCTCCCCCGCTCCATATTGATGGAACAATGCAGCCGGTTGGTCCGGTTTCTGCGAAAGCAACAGCCCATCAGAAAGGTGAGGAGGGGTGAACTGACTGAAACACACAGTGAGCAAAGTTAATAATCACTGCACTGCCCCAAGGTCAGGATTTGCAAGACCTGCCAACCATATTGCAACTCAGATAACAAAGGATGGCTGCAAGCTTTCAAACACATGGAGCACCTGCACATCTGCTAATGTGGTATACTGTATCCGCTGTGGCTTCCTCTACATTGGGGAAATGAGGCAGAGGCTTGGGGACCACTTTGCACAACACCTATGCTTGGTTCGCAATAAACAGATGCATCTCCCAGTCGCGAACCATTTCAACTCTCCCTCCCATTCCTTAGATGACATGTCCATCCTGGGCCTCCTGCAGTGCCACAATGATGCCACCCGAAGGTTGCAGGAACAGCAACTCATATTCCGCTTGGGAACCCTGCAGCCTAATGGTATCAATGTGGATTTCACCAGCTTCAAAATCTCCCCTGCCCCATCCGCATCCCAAAACCAGCCCAGCTTGCCCCTGCCTCCCTGACCTATTATTTCTCCCACCTATCCCCTCCTCCCACCTTAAGCCGCACCCCCATTTCCTACCTACTAACCTCATCCCAACCATTGACCTGTCCATCCTTCCTGGACTGACCTATCTCCCACCTACACTCACCTTTACTGGCTCCATTCCCGCCTCTAACTTGTCTGTCTCCTCTCCACCTATCTTCTCCTCTATCCATCTGCAATCCACCTCCACCTCTCTCCCTATTTATTTCATAATCCTCTTCCCCTTCCCTATTTCTGAAGAAGGGTCTAGGCCCGAAACATCAACTTTCCTGCTCCTAAGATGCTGCTTGGCTGTGTCCATCTAGCTCCACTCTTTGTTAACATGGAGCAACTTTGTTGCTTAAGGAGGATGAGTCTTGCTGTGATATAAGCCAATGAGTGTCAACTCATCACGTAAGTGACAACTCCTTATCCTCGGGCTCCTTGTCAACAGTCAGTTGTGAGCCTGCCATCACCACACATTCGTAACCACCCCCAACAGGTCTGCGATCACTATCAGCTGATCCTGCTTGCCACCCTGGGTTTGACCACAAAGGACACCACCCTTGTGGGATCACGCTTGGGAATGGGCCAAGTCATGTAAATAAACCTCGAGAGAGGAAAAGCAAATTTGAAAGGGTCACCTTCTCCTCATCGGTGGTCCCCACCCCGGGGGGAGGGTCGTCTCCAGGGGGGCCCTCGTCGCCCTCAGTTTCAGTTGCCGCGAGGCTGCTCACGACCTCTGACCTCAGTTTGAGGAACTCGTCGGTGGACAGGATGTCCTTTGGTGAGTAGCTCTGCACGTGCTCCTTAAACCTGCACGACAGCCAAGAGACCTGGAGTTAGAAATGGCCTCCAGCTTGGGCAAAACCATCGCTGCGTGGGGTCTGGGCGACAGCCAGGAGGTACAGTTCCCCTCCATCCTTACCCTCCTGCTGTCTAGTGGTTTAACATGCGCACAGTCCCACTTATCTTCACTCTTTGCATGCAGTAACCCACAAGATCTCATTGGACACCATTTCCATGTTAAAATGTTCACCCTCATGTCCTCACTGCTCCCTATCTCTGCAATTCCTCCAGACTACCACTACCATCAACCCCTCCCCTCCACTCCAAGATCCGTATTCTCCTTTAATTCTGGTCTCTCGAGCAGCTTCCCAACACTCTGATTTCAAAAGCTCTATTAGTGACTGCATCTTCAGCTGCCTGGAGTCCCTAAACTCTGGAATTTCCTAACTCTCTTCGCTTCTTTCTCTCTTCAGGACAATTCCAACCACCAACCTCTTTGACAATGTTTGAAGTAATCTGCTCCCAACATCTCACATGTTAAGTGTTGATTTGTTTGATAATTATTCTTGGGATCAAGCCTCGGGATGCTTTACTGTGTTAGAATGCTGTATTAACACAAGCTTAAGACGACACTGCTCACTCCTGAAGGCACCAACTCTCACTCAAGAGACCCTCCCACCAGGCATCAGGCCTGGAATCTGTGGATAGCAATCTCCCCTGCCCTGGCTGATCCTGATCCTACTGTTCTCAAACATGACCAAGACATGTTGCTGTAGTGTGAACAGATCACCAATATCCTTTGGGGAATGGAATCGGATGCCCTGATGCAGCCTGGGTTTCTATGGGTCTGCAGCTCTCCAGCAACATGGACAGACATCACACTGATTTGCTGCTACAACAGCGCTGCCCAGATCCTTGGAAAGACGTGCAGAACACCAGACAAACATCTTAACCTAGGACTTTCGGGCTCGTCTTGTTTGCAACTGCTTGTTTGATCAGGAGCCAGGCACTAGCTACAAAAATAAACTGGGCCACTTATTAGTTGCAAATCAACTTTTACATAAGACAGAGAAGTGCAAAGAATTTAGGGCTAATGACAACTTCTAGTCCAGTTTCACTCGTAAGCTGGGGCATTGGGTGAGAGACGAATTTCTTGGATTGTCCATCCCCTCACCACTTCTAATTATGACTGTGTTTTTAAATCTGTTTTTCTCATCTCTCCCAGGAGATCGCCACAGCCAGCAGGGGTGAGGAGTTAGTACCCTCTGGTGCACAAAGCATTCAGATTACTTGGAAAGGACTGGATGGAGGACAGGCTCTTTTCCCATCTGTCATTTCTTGGTTCCCTGCGCACCGTCTCCCAAACTTACACAGTGAATCCAGGGAGCATCAATACTTCAGCTGAAAAATACATTTATGGGACATGGGCATTGCTGATGAAGCCAACATTCCCCCCCGCCCCCGCCACATCCAACTGAGGGGAAAGTTCACAGCGAAAAGTCCGCGAACACACCCTAACAGGGAGTGGCTGAGGTGAACAGTGCTGATGTACTTCAGGAGGAAGCTGGATAAACATATAGGGATAAAGGAATAGAAGGAAAGAGCGATGAGGGAGACAAACAGGAGAGGTAGGAGGTGGCCTGTGTGAAGCAGAAACAGTCACCTTCCTTGTTTCTGTACTGGATATATTTCTGTGGCACCACACTGAGCAATACCGTCTGCTCGGCCTACCGGATCAACAGTGTACGTAATTTTATAACGCTGCACATTAACCGTACAAGAGCCCTTCCTTCACTTACTTCTCAAAGTGGTGACTGTACAGTTGAGTGGGTATCGACAGCACCCGGTCATAAATGGCAGTCACAGCCTTCAGCTGCCCCTGTTCCTTCTCCCAGTTCACATAGAGATCCCAGAGACGATCAGAGCGGAAATCTGTGCCAGCAGCAGCCAATGCCATTTCAAATACGCTGCAAAAAAAGAAGTTTTTTTACAAAAAAAATTGCTTGTCAGGCAAAACCATAGGGGAGAAATCAACAAATCAAATGCACTGCTACAGACAGTCCAATAAATATGCATCTTGATCAGTAGTGTTATACCAGGAACGCCTCCTGCCCACCATCTCAATGACTGTTTCAACCGTCGCTCAGAGATAGGATTCGACTGTAGCCTTTCAGATGAGACATTAAACTGAGGTCCCATCTTGTGTGGGTCCAAAGGTTCTAACAGCCACCAGGGGAAAAAAAGCTGGTGTACACTCGCGTGTATCTGTGTGTGCGCGCGCGTGAGGCTGTGTGGGGTTGTGCCCGTGTATGGGGAGGAGGATTCTCCCTGGTGTCCTGGGCCAATATTTAGAATGTGAGAGACTGTCATGTGCAAATTGGTTGCTGTGTCTCCAATATTACAACAGAGGCTCCACTTCAACAAATTCTTCCATTGACTCTGAAGAAATTCGTCATTTTTCCTGGATATACGCAGGTCCTGGACTTTGAAAAGTGGTGACGCAGCAGCCATTTGGTCACTGCAAAGCTCGCTCAAATCAGCATGGACACGTTCATCAGTTTACGGTGATGTAGGTAGGTAGCTGCCAAAGTCATCTGGAGAATGCCCCGATCTCCACCTCTGAGTGAGCAGCAGTTCCTCAGCCTCCATCGGAACATCAGCTGGGTCCACAGCCAGCAGCTCTTGGCAGGAGCTCAAACTCATAAGCTCAAGACGTAGGAGTGCTGCTAATCAACCTCGAGGAAGGTGTCATGGCCCTCGGGAAAAGGAAAGAGGCCAGCTGAATGAAGGCGGAGGCAGATGGGCACAACTGTGGTTGGAAAACAGACTTTCACCACGATGACAGGTTTCAAATCCTTGGGCAATACAAACGTTGCCGTAAGACAGTAGTGAAGGGCAGTGAATCACACTGGATAATTGGGAACAAGGGGACACTTCTGGACTTGGAAGCAGCGCCTTCCAGATCTTAAGCACTTGCTGCCAAACAGCATTCCCCTCAGTTTGCTTTTGCTTCTTTAACCAACTGCTGCTGTCCCTTTTTAAGCCGGTGTGGTATTTCCTCCACCCAAAACATTCTGTGCTGTTATACGCCTGTCCTGTCTCTGCAATTCTGCGTGCTGCAACAACCTGGGGTCTCCACGAAGCCTTGCTGAAAAACAAGGGGTTGAAATAGCACTAATTCAGTCAGGATCCAGTCTGTTCAGAAACAAACAGCAACTCAGGTTTGGCACCAGACGCAGACCACCCCCCCCCCCCACCCAAGTCCTTGTCCACTTCAAAGCCAGATCGCACGTCCTTACCTCCGGAGTTTACCAGGAGTTTCAGGATTGGTAGCATCAAGGATCTCCTGTAGAAATGTAATGTAATGCACCCACAGATCGACGCTGAGTGGGATGGACTGGAGTCCTCGCTGGTAAACCTGTAGCAGACAAACAGAAAGATGGAACCATCAAACATAGCAGGGGAACAGAAAAACACAGTTATGCTTTAGAGAACTTGGCTCTAGGTTCAAAGGAGCTTTATTCTGTATTAATCCCATGTTGACGCCGTCCTCATGTGTTTGATGGGGTCAATGGCAAGGCAGCTTTATGCTGTATCTAACTTGATCCTGTACCTGACCTGGACATTTGATAGTGACAGTGTTGGGAGTTTTTCGTACAGTTTAAAAGAGTAGCAAGGGCTTTACTGTGCTGCAGCTGTCCTGGAAGAGTTTGATAGGGGCACAGTATTGAGAAAGCCTTACTTCCAGTTTAAAATAGTACAGGGAGCGTTAATCTGTATCAAATCTTGTGTTGTACGTGTCCTGTGGGTGTTTGAATGAAAGAATGTCAAAGGAGCTTTATTTTCAGTCTAAAAGAGTAGAGGGCACCTTGCTCTGTACCTAATGCTGTGCTGTCCATGTCCTGGGAGTTTTTGATGGGGTCAGTGTAGAGAGAATTCTACTTTCATTTTAAAAGTAGAAACTTTTACTTTCAGTTTAAAAGAGCAGACAGAGGCTTATTCCGTATCTAGCTCTATGTTGTCCCTGCCCTGGGAGTGTTCAGTGGGCACAACTCATGCCAATGTCGAAGGTACTCGGCCATCCTGCATGGATTTCTATCAACTTGATGTGCCAACTTCCCAATGTAAAGAGGAAAAAGAGATGAGCAGGGTCAGGAAGAGATTATTCACATGGTGACTTGTTGGATCTCGGGAATGCTCTGCTACATTGAGGCAGAAGCCATCATAGAGTGGAAAAATCTTTGGACAAAGCAGATACTATGTTCTGGGTGAGTGAAAGAAGGGAGAATAAACAAACAGTTTGCATACAATATACAAAATGGCATCCTGCCACACCAGCACTCTCCATGTTGAGAAGCAAAAAGACATAAAAGTGTTTCACAAGAATTGCATGGGCAATGATTCCAATTTTTGCAAACACAAGTTGGCAGTCACCACATCATGCTGATGACTCAAACTGTAATCTGACTGACAGTTTCCTGTGAATTTGCCCGTCAGTTGAATCTTCCCCGACAGAATTCCAGGAACGTTTATCGTCAGCTTAAATAAGCAAAAAGAAACAGAAGCCCTAAAGCTCCTCATATCATTCCCCTCACCTCCTCTGCCTCTCTGGTGAACCCCAAGCGTTTCTCAATGTCAGCATATTTCTTCCAGTAGCCATAACAATAGGGATAGCGGGCGAAGAACGCATCGAATGCCTTCCGCACGGCCCAGATGTGATTCTGAAAGGACACCAGAATGAACAACAGACCAGCCCAGTCCTAATGCGTGTATCTAGACACACCATCCTACGTCCCAGTTAGGAGCTCTGGCTCATGGCCCTCGGCCTGCCTGCTCGGCTGGGATTCACTTCCATATCCTCAGCAGCTGAAGCAGGCAAGGAAGTGAAGAAGAGCCAGCTCGCCAGGCAAGGTGCATATTACAGTGGAATTGCAAAAGAGAAATTGCCCTGCCCTTGGTGCCCCAGCCTTCTTCCACTGGGGACAGGCTTGGTGCCTGAAGGTGGGGGTGGAGATCACAAATCCCAGTTGCATTGCAATCTTCCTGCATGCTGGACTGTCCTGAAAAGATGGAAAAGGACAGGTGGGCTGTAGATACGAACAGAGTGAGCAGTCAGGAATGTTGGTCAGATGAGAAAAATTGGCCAAGATATCCATGGAAAACACCCTGCTATTCTTCAAAAGTAGAATTGGACATCTTTTACTCACCCGACGCAGCTTAAATTTAAAGTCTCACCAGGAAACAGCAGTACTCCCCTAGTGCTGGTCCTGGGAGCATCAGCCGAGACAATGTGGTCAAGTCCCTGACCTTGGCTTTAAACCCAGGACTGACAGGTGACAGTGCTAATACTTACTGTCCCATGGTGTCCCAGTCTCTCACTGCTGATCATCCACTAATGAAAGAACCTCACTGAAGGACAGCTCAGAGCTCTGTCCAACTCCTCACACCCTCCGGATTCAGCACCCTCTCCAATGCGTACATGATTCCTATTCCTCTACCCACTCACCAGCTGAATGCTCTCTCACCCTACCCCAAGAATGGTACTTCCTTTTTTCCAACACACAACAGATCCATACCCATTTACAGACACTCCCCCACCACTCTGCCCTAATGCCATTGTGCACTGATCAAAGACCATAAGATATAGGAGCAGAATGAGGACATTCAGCCCATCAAGTCTTCTCCATCATTTGATCTTAGAGGATATGTTTCCCAACCTCATTCTCCTTATCTCCATAACTACAAATCAAGTTGCTCATCAGGAACGTATCTATCTCTATTGTAATGTCACTCAATGACTTGACCTCCACAGCCTTTCACAGCAATCAGTTCCACAGACTCACCACCCTATTCCACATCTCAGCTCTAAAAGGTTGTCCTTTCACTCTGAGGCTATGCCCTCTGGTTCTAGTCTCTCCTACAAGTGGAAACATCTTCCCCAGGTCCACTCTATCCAGGTCTCAGTATTCTCTAAGTTCTAATCAGATATCCACCCCCACCAATCCTTCTTAACTCCATTACATACCGACCCAGCGTCGTCATACCACAAGCCCATCATTTCCAGGATCATTCTTGTGAACATATTCTGGACCCCCTCCAAAGCCAGCATAATGTTCCGTAGATACAGGACTCAAAACTGCTCATTATATTCTAAATAATGTCTGATTGGTGCTTTATACAGCTTCAGTAGTACATCCTTGCTTTCATATTCTAGCCCTCTCAAAATGAAACCTAACTTGCATTTGATTTTTAACTGCCAAATGAACCTGCATGTTAACCTGAAAAGAATCTTGAACTGGGATTTCCGAAGCCTTTCCCTCTTTAGAAAATAATCTGCACCTCTATTCTTCCTAATAAAGTGCATAACCTCATACTTACCTCACTTTGTACTCCATCCACCACTTCTTTGCCTAAAGTCCTAGCCTGTCTTTCTGCAGCCTTTCCACTTTCTCAATACTACATGTCCTGCCAAACTTAGCGAAAATGCCTTCAGTTCCTTTGTTTGGATTATTAATGCTTAACATAAATATACAATCCCTAGTGCGGAGAGAAGCTACTTGGCCCACCGGATCTGCACTGACCCTCCAAAGAGCATCCCAACCAGACATCCATCCTGTAAACCCACATGGGATTTTTACCTAATCCATGGCTCATCCATAGATCCTAGGACACTATGGGGCAATTTTTTTTTGTATGGTCAATTCACCTAACTCGCACATCTTTGGATTGTGGGAGAAAACCAGAACACCTTGAAAAAAAACCACACAGACACAGGGAGAACATGTAAATTCCAAACAGACACAGTCGCACAAGGCTAGAATTGAACCTGAGGCAGCAGCGCTAACCACTGAGCCACTGCACTGCCCAACAGGAGTGGTCCCAACACTGACAACTGCAGAACTCCACTAGTCACCAAAAGACCCCTTTATCCCCACTCTCTGTCAGTCAGCCAATCATTTATCGATGCTAGTACCTTACCCTTAACATCATGGGCTCTTACTTATTTAGCAACCTTGTCAAGACACACTGCATCAATAGGAAACCCCACAGAGCATCCAGTGCTGTCATCCTCCTTTCTCTGGATGAGAAAC
Source organism: Stegostoma tigrinum (assembly GCF_030684315.1). Classification (NCBI taxonomy): domain Eukaryota; kingdom Metazoa; phylum Chordata; class Chondrichthyes; order Orectolobiformes; family Stegostomatidae; genus Stegostoma; species Stegostoma tigrinum. The sequence goes on along the minus strand of NC_081395.1, from coordinate 5,711,472 downwards.
ATCACATCTCAACACTCTATCCCTCCTCCAGCCTCAGAGAGGATCAACAGCCCATATCCTTGCCACCTATTTCTATCACTAATTTAATCTCTAATGAAGTTTTCATTGTCACACCCAGACAAGATCTCTGCCACAGTTTCCCTTGCTGACCTCCAGATTTCCTTCCCATACAACTTGCAACTCATCCTGGATGCCTCCAACCAAGATGCTAGCCTGTTCCAAGTCACAGTCCTTGCCCTCACAGCCCTTCACTATCCTGCAGGCACTCTGATGCATCAACTTCAAAAATGTTCTAGTCCCTGTCCCGCGCAGTCTCCTCTCCACAGCTCTGTTCTTCAACAGATTGTCAAAATCTTGCCAATTCTGCTTTGCTCTGAATACACTTCCCACTGCACGATATTAATCACTAGACATACTCACGCACATCATTTCTAGCCACAACCCCACCAGCCCTGCTTCAAAATCCTCTTCAGAACCCAGCACCAGTCACAATCTAAACACCGTCTCCGATCCCTGCTTAGTACCCACTTGTTCCGGTGTCATGTCACTCTCTCACTTTACAGCTCCACATCACTGCACAGAAGGTATCACATTGCAGAAGCGCTGCTAAAAATACCACAGTATTGGAAAACAAAACTACAGAACAGAACCTTATCTACTTGTGCTCCTAATGAATCTGTTTTTGGGGGTTTATTGCACGGGCAATGGAAGGCAAGTGATATAGGAGGTGCACTAGCACAGTAACACCTACACAAAAATTACCTCACCTCTTGCTCCACATACTGCAGGACATAAGTCCAGCCTGTGAAATCGTATGGATTGTCCTCAACTATCTTCCAATACTTCTCAAAGTCTGTGGGGTACGGTGGGATGCTGTCCTCCGCCTCGAGGACCCCGTAATCACCGCTGGCCTGCTCGTACACATCCAGACCAGTGGCAGTGCTGTCTGTCGCCATGTAGTCTGCAATGTCACAACTGATCGGTTTATCCATGGTGTGCTGTGGCCCATTGGCGCTCTCAGGGAGCAGCATTGCTGCCTCCATCACTGTCGCACCGCTCGAAGAGTCAGCCGCCAGTCCGCTCACAGTGTCTTGACCTCTGCCTGCATTCGTGGACTCGGCAATCTCCGATTCCTCTGTTGTTTCCCTGTCCATACCCAGCCCGTCTATCTCCATCTCTGCCATCGTGTCCTGGTCGCTTGGTGGGTTGGGACTTGCAGCCAGGTCTCCTGCTGTGCTCTGAACACCAGACGGACGGGGGCTTTCAGCAGCCAGTTTCTCTACTTCATTTCGGTCATGTGGGCTAGGACTGTAGGCAGCTGTCTCCCCTACAGTGTCCGTATCACAGGGGCCAGGGCTATCTGCAGCCATATCCCCTACAGTGTCTCCATCACAGGGACCTGGACTATCAGCTGCTGTCTCCCCCACCGTGTCCGTATCACATGGACCAGGACTCGCTGCAGCTGTGTCCCCACCAGTGTCTGTATCACAGGGACCGGGGCTACCTGCAGCTGTCTCCCTGACAGTGTCTGTATCACAGGGACCAGGGCTACCTGCAGCTCCCTGCTCGATGGTGTCTGTGTCACAGGGGCCAGGACTGTCGGCAGCTGTGTCCCCCACAGGGTCCGTATCACATGGGCCAGGACTAACTGCAGTGCCCTGCTGCATGGTATCTGTGTCACAGGGACCAGGACTGTCAGCAGCAGTCTCCCCGACAGTGTCGCCATCACAGGGACCAGGGCTAGCTGCAGCCGCCTGCTCTATACTATCCGTATCACACGGGCCAGGGCTGTCTGCAGCTGTCTCCTCCCTAATGTCCCTGTCACTTGGGCCAGTGGAATCAGCCGCCGTATCCAGTAGTCTGTCGATTTTACAGGGAGCAGGGCTGTCAGCTGCTGACTCCTCTCCAGTATCACCATCGCTTGGGCCCGTGGAATCTGCGGCTGACTCTTCTCCTGTGTCATGGGGTCCCGTGGAATCAGCTGCTGATTCTTCCCCAGAGTCTCCGTCACTGGGACCAGTGGAATCAGCTGCAGACTCCTCGCCAGTGTCTGCGGTGGAATCCGCCGCCAGCTCCTCTCCGGTGTCCCCGACACTTGGTGCCGGAGTACTAGCTGCTGATTCTTCTCCGGTGTCTCCGTCACAGGGGCTTGGGCTGTCGGCGGAGGCCTCCTCCACAGCAGTCTCATCAACGCGCAGGCTTAGGGGCCGAGTGGACACATCCTGCGTGATGCACTGATTGCTCCTAACTCGGCGGCTTTTGTTTAATAATTTCTGCTCATTGTCTGCAAAAGAAAAGGGAAGATGTTAATGCACACAGACTCAGTTAGTGATAAACAATCACAGGTCTCGGCTCCAAAGGGGTTAACGACAGTGAGAACTGGTTCAATGTGGAAGGAAAATATTCGGGATGCTCCATGCTTCTGACACAATGTTCAGTTCCAAAATTTACCTTGGGAAAACAAGGAAGTTACAGCAACAGAAACAACGCCCGTTTGAAAACACCATCCCCTACAAGTTCCTCTCTGAGCCACACACCATCCTGACTTGGAAATGTATCTCCATTCCTTCAAATGTCACTGGGTCAAAATCCTGGAATTCCCTCCTAACAGCATTGTGGGTGTTTCTTCACCCCAAGGAGTTTCGAGACAGTGGATCAACACGACCTTGTCCAGGGCAATTAGGGACAGGCAACAAACGCTGCTCACACCTGGTGAAAGAAAGTTTTTAAAAATACCCCAAGGCATTTTCTAAGTATTCACAATATTTGATATCAGGCCTACAGTGAGGCAATAGGCTAGATCACCAAATGCTGGGATAAAGCTGGACTTAAGGGGAGTCTTAATGGAATTTTAGAGCTCAAGATCCTGGTAGCTGAATGCATAACTGCCAATGAAACAGTGACTGAAATGCAGAATGCTCTAGAAACCAGAGTTACTGTAACACACAGACTATTTCTTTGGGGGCAGGGGAGCTAGTGTCTGTGGGTGGCTTTAGGGCTAAAGGAAATTACTGAAAGAGCAGGGAGCAAGTTCATGGAAAAATCTGAAAAACAGGGATTTTAAAAAAGGATTGCTTAGCTCTGAACAAATGTAGATCAACTTTCACAAGGGAGACAGATGTATGGGACTCAGACCAAGTTAGGACACAAGCAATAGAGATTTGAATTATGTTGAATCAAATTAAACATGAGGTGTAAACTAAAAATAGCCAACAGCCCATGCAGGCATTGTATTACAGCTGTCATACTTGATTATGGGCAATGTCACAATCAATAGCGAGTTACAGAAAGGCTGGTGAGTGAAATTGAAAGTAGGACCAAATTCCAAGTTATAAAAATCCTGGAGAAGGTAGCTCAAGACTCAAAACAAGAAATCAAGGTTTTGTGGGATTATGCAGACTTATTCCAGCATCAGGGAGCCTCAGTTCCGTTGCTAGCAAGTATTGGCAGAAAGTGGTGCAAACTTTAAAGGCAACGATTGTATGAGAGGCCAATATCCTCTTAACACAAAAATCTGAATTTAATCACCTCACAATAAGACCTTTGGTGACAGACTAGTAGCTCACAGAATGTCGCCAGCACTATGGGGAAAGACTGACAGCTTCACAGCAGTTTTCACGATGACCAGACGCCAGAAACTTTTTACAATCAGTGAAGTACTTTAAAGTGTAGTTGGTTTTGAAATGTAAGAAACCAACATTCAATTTGCGTAGGCCTCACAAGCAGCAAAGTAGTAATGACCAGATCATTTTATCATGCTGCTGTTTGTGGGATCAAATTGGCCTCAGTACATCATGTAGAGTTGTTCTCCATATGTGCAAAATAGTGGCAGTGGGGTTTTTCACATCCACCTCAAATATGCAGATGGAGATTCTGTCTAGCCCAAAAGATGACCCTTCAGATGGAGAAGGCCCCTTGACAGGCTCCCTGACAGCATCTATTTCCTCAATATTGACTCCTTGACAACATCCTCAACAAGACAGCACCCCCTCAAAGCTGCATCAGATCATCAGCTTCTTCTGCTCCTCAGTGAGAACTGTGAATATGAACTGTGTGATTTATGTACAGATACATTTTTAAAAACAATTTTCATAAGTTTGAGATAACATGGTGTGAAGCTGGATGAACACAAATGGCCAAGCAGCATCAGAGGAGCAGGAAAGCTTGATGTTTCGGGTCGGGACCCTTCTTCAGAAATGGGGGAGGGGAAGGGGATTCTGAAATAAATATGGAGGCGGGGGAGGCAGATAAGTTTGAGCTTAGTTTTTGAGTAGGTAGCCTGTGGGTTTTTCAGTGTCTGAAGTTAATTATTTATTCTAAGTATTTCTGTAGCTGTGGTGATTTCTTTTAAAACAGTTTTTGAGACCTAGCTTTAGAGTGAATAAGTTTGTGTAGATCAGTTTGTTTCGTGTCCCATCAAGGCAAACAATGAGCCTTTCAAGGTTTTCTTCTGAAACTTGCTTTTTAAGCTCAAAAGAAACACCCATCACTTACAGGGAGACTTCTGGTTTCAGTTTTATTTTGAGTTTTGAGCAATGCTTGGAACAGGATTGCTGTGAAGCCCAGGACTCCTGAGAACTGAAGGATATAGTGAATGAAGGGGGTGCTTGAGTTTTGAACTAAAATAACAGATGAAGTGTGAGAATAACTTGCAGTGGTATGGAGGAGGTAGGTACAATCAAAGCATTCAATTTGACATTGTTTCTATCAATTATCTCAATGTTTACAGTCAAAGGGGAAAGGCAGGAGAATAGCACCCAATTCATTCTGCAGAGCAGCGATACTGGCTTTGATACGTCCACACTGTGTCTCTCTCCACAGGAGCTGCCAGACCTGCTGCATTTCTCCAACACTGTCTTTTTTTTAAAGCACTAAACCATGATGCTCATTCAGAGCTGCTACAGACATGGTGGGCTGAATGGCCTCCTCCAACACCAGAACAATTCTGTGATTCTGCATTGCAGATGGGTGATTGGGGTGGGATGGGGGGGCGCAATTACCTTTATTCACTTCTGTGGGCCTATGAGGGGATAATTACAAGTATGGGGCAGTGGGTACATCTACTCCCTGCTAATGGGGGGGTGGGCAGTTAGATATTTCCTTCTGTGGGGCAGGTAGTTCCAGACATTCCCCTCTACAGGGCTGGGGACCAGTCAACACCTATTCCCCTTTAGGCAGGTAGGGGCAAGTTACATCTCTTCCCTTCTGTGGAGGTGGAATTACTCACTATTGGAGGGGAAACGAGAGAGCTACATTTATTTCTCTTCACTCGGGAAGCAGGTACATCTATTTCACTCTAAGATAATAAAATGTGAGGCTGGATGAACACAGCAGGCCCAGCAGCATCTCAGGAGCACAAAAGCTGACGTTTCGGGCCTAGACCCTTCATCAGAGAAGGGGATGGGGAGAGGGTTCTGGAATAAATAGGGAGAGAGGGGGAGGCGGACCGAAGATGGAGAGAAGAGAAGATAGGTGGAGAGGAGAGTATAGGTGGGGACGTAGGGAGGGGATAGGTCAGTCCAGGGAAGATGGACAGGTCAAGGAGGTGGGATGAGATTAGTAGGTAGGAAATGGATGTGCGGCTTGGGGTGGGTGGAAGGGATGGGTGAGAGGAAGAACAGGTTAGGGAGGCAGAGACAGGTTGGTCTGGTTTTGGGATGCAGTGGGTGGAGGGAAAGAGCTGGGCTGGTTGTGTGGTGCAGCGGGGGGAGGGGACGAACTGGGCTGGTTTTGGGATGCGGTGGGGTAAGAGGAGATTTTGAAGCTGGTGAAGTCCACATTGATACCATTGGGCTGCAGGGTTCCCAAGCGGAATGCGAGTTGCTGTTCCTGCAACCTTCGGGTGGCATCATTGTGGCACTGCAGGAGCCCCATGATGGACATGTCATCTAAAGAATGGGAGGGGGAGTGGAAATGGTTTGCGACTGGGAGGTGCAGTTGTTTATTGCGAACTGAGCGGAGGTGTTTTGCAAAGCGGCCCCCAAGCCTCTGCTTGATTTCCCCAATGTAGAGGAAGCCACACCGGGTACAGTGGATGCAGCATACCACATTGGCAGATGTGCAGGTGAACCTCTGCTTAATGTGGAAAGTCATCTTGGGGCCTGGGATAGGGGTGAGGGAGGAGGCGTGGGGGCAAGTGTAGCATTTCCTGCGGTTGCAGGGGAAGGTGCCAGGTGTGGTGGGGTTGGAGGGCAGTGTGGAGCGAACAAGGGAGTCACGGAGAGAGTGGTCTCTCCGGAAAGCAGACAGGGGTGGGGATGGAAAAATGTCTCGGGTGGTGGGGTCGGATTGTAGATGGTGAAAGTGTCAGAGGATGATGCGTTGTATCCGGAGGTTGGTGGAGTGGTGTGAGAGAATGAGGGAGATCCTCTTTGGGCGGTTGTGGCGGGGGCAGGGTGTGAGGTATGTGCTGCGGGAAATGCGGGAGACGCGTTCGAGGGCGTTCTCGACCACTGTAGGGGGAAAAGCTGCAGTCCTTAAAGAACTTGGACATCCGGGATGTGCGGGAGTGGAATGCCTCATAGTGGGAGCAGATGCGACGGAGGCGGAGAACCTGTTCTTCCTCTCACCCATCCCTTCCTCCCACCCCAAGCCGCACCTCCATTTCCTACCTGCTAACCTCATCTCACCTCCTTGACCTGTCTGTCTTCCCTGACTGACCTATCCCCTCCCTACCTCCCCACCTATACTCTCCTCTCCACCTATCTTCTTTTCTCTCCATCTTTGGTCCGCCTCCCCCTCTCTCCCTATTTATTCCAGAACCCGCACCCCATCCCCCTCCCTGATGAAGGGTCTAGGCCCGAAACGTCAGCTTTTGTGTTCCTGAGATGCTGCTGGGCCTACTGTGTTCATCCAGCCTCACACTTTATTATCTTGGATTCTCCAGCATCTGCAGTTCCCATTATCACATCTATTTCACTCTACTGGAAAGACAGTTATATCTATTTCCCTCTGGGGCACGGGGAGGGGGGGGGCAGCATGGTAGTGAAATGTAGCAATCCCTATTGGGAAAGGGGGGGTGCAGAGGGGTATAGTTACATATACACGCCTCTGCCTAAGGGAGATGATAGATACACTATTCCCTTTTCTGAGTTACATCTTTTCTGTGTGGAGATGGTCATTACATCCATGTCCTTCCATCGGGGCAGGTCGTTTATATCCAATCCCCTCGACGTGGAGAAAGGGACTGTAGTTACATCTATTCCCTTCTCTTTGAGCACTGGGGGGGGCATTTGACTTCACTTCCTGGTTCCCATCCGGGTCTGTTTCCCGTCCAAATCCCCCGCCACCAGCCAGACTCCAGCTCTACGCACGCGCTGGTCGCCCCCGCCGGCTGTTCCTCGCCGCCATTACAAGCGACTCTTCCAGCTCGACTTCGGGGGCGGACACCGGGGGAAGAGGGAGCTGTTACAGGAAGGGTCTCCGTCTCTTTCTCTCCCACATCCCACCTCCAACTGTATCCTGCCGACGCGGCAGGCGTCCATTTTCCACCACCACCCCGCGACCCACACATCCCCCGCCCCTTCCTCGGCGTCGGTGACAATTCTCCCGCATCCGCCATCGTTCGCGCTCCCCGTCCCCCCCCTCCTCTCCGGTCAATATCGGTGCCATTCAAACGGTCCGCTCGTTCCCTCACTATCGGTGACAGGACTGCGGTCACTCACCACTCGTTGGAGCGGATGCCGGCGGATTCCGCTCGGGTTCCAGCCACGGATTGTCCACCGCCTCCATTACTCCTGTCACCATCGTCTGAGGCACCGGAACCGGAAACTGCTGTGAGCGGTTGGTGGGGGGAGGGGAGGAAAGCGTAGGGGTAGCCTTCTGCATCTTGAGTCAGGATCGTTCCAATTTCAATTATTCATTTCCCATTATTGTGACTTATTATTGCAAATTAAAAATTTTTTTCTTTGTGTGGGAGTTTAAATAATGCACCCTCAGAGGTCTTCAAGAAGCAAATCAGTTGATTCTAAGTCACCTAAACATCTGGACGAGTCATCTCGTCAATATCCCTAGTGCTAGGTGTGGATCTGGATGAACACAGCAGACCAGGCAGCATCAGGAAAGCTGTGATCAGAGATAATGGGAACTGCAGATGCTGGAGAATCTAAGATAGCAAAGTGTGGAGCTAGACCCCTCTCTGATGAAGGGTCTAGGCCCGAAACGTCAGCTTTTGATGCTCCTGAGATGCTGCTTGGCCTGCTGTGTTCATCCAGCCCCACACTTTGTTATTTAGCATCAGGAAAGCTGACGTTTCAGATCCGGAACGGCAGCTTTCCTGCTCCTCTGATGCTGCGTGGCTTGATTTGTTTCCTAAACACCTCTGAAATTGCATTCTTTGAACTCCCACAGTTACACAAGAAAAAGTTTAATTTGCAATGGTAAGTCACAACAATGGGAAATGAATGATTCTCAGCATTTACTCATTACTCGGCTTATGGTTCTCATTCACTTTGCAATGTTAACAGTCACACTTGTTATCGCAGACACATTAATGTGATAGTTGCAAGATTTTGTCTATCTCACATGTTGCAGGCAAGGTTGTCCCGCAGCATGGGATTTTGGAGAGACCATTCACACGCTACAACAACGCATGAATAGACACCGCAAAACAATCGCCAGACAGGAATATGAGATAATAAAATGTGAGGCTGGATGAACACGGCAGGCCCAGCAGCATCTCAGGAGCACGAAAGCTGACGTTTCGGGCCTAGACCCTTCATCAGAGAGGCATCGTCAGACAGGAACGTTGCCTCCCAGTCGAGGAACACTTCAACGGTCAAGGACATTCAACCTCTGATCTTCGGGTAAGGATTCTCTAAGATGGCCTTTGAGATACAGAACAATGCAGAATTGCTGAGCAGAAACTGATAGCCAAGTTCCGTACTCGTGAAGACAGCCGCGACCGCGATCTTGGGTTCATGCCATGCAACATGTGATCCCACCATACTGTATCTGTAAAATCTTCCTTACGACCAAAACAGGATAAGATCACCTTGATAATGAAATGTGAGGCTGGATGAACACAGCAGGCCCAGCAGCATCTCAGGAGCACAAAAGCTGACGTTTCGGGCCTAGACCCTTCGTCAGAAGGGCCTGCTGTTCATCCAGCCTCACATTTCATTATCTTGGATTCTCCAGCATCTGCAGTTCCCATTATCACTAAGATCACCTTGATAACTTGTTAAGATCTCTCTCTCTCTCTCTTAGATTGTACAGTTTTTGATTATTACTGTGTAGACCCTCATCCCTTTCATGTTATTTCAATTATTTGGTTTATCTCAGCACCCACCTTATTTTTAATTTTTTGTAATTATCTCTTTGCCTCATTTGATCAAGTTATTGGTCACCCTTCACTTGTTATTCAGCTGTTCACACTTGACTCTGTGTCTGACATTATGATCACCTGCAGAGACTTATTATTCAACATTCCACTCACACCATATGTATGATTTTTTTGGTCTGTCTACCTATAAACCGTGTGTGCTTACACTTTTCTCTCACTTCTCCTGATGAAGGGGTTACACTCCAAAAGCGTAAGATTTCAAATAAACCCGTTGGACCATAACCTGGTGTCATGACATTTGACTCTGCCCACCACCAACACCTGCACATCATGTCGTTCTAGGTAGTAGGGAGCCAGATTTGGAAGGTACTGGAGAAGGAGCCTCGATGAGTGTTTGTAGCGAATCTTATAGATGGTACATACCAGTGCTACTATCAGTATATGAAGAAAGTTTTTTTTGTGGGGGGGTGGGGGGAAGGAAGAGAGAAGGGAAGGAAGGAATAAATAGAAAGAGAGATGGAAAATGAAGGTTCAGGTTGGTGGTACCAACCAAATGCTTTATATGGACGTATCCAGTTCCACTTCAGAGCAGGCTAGAGTGTCTCTCCGACACAGCTAAGAGGCACTGATGCATTCTGAGGTACCTTACATCAGTCTAATTTTAAATTAAAAATCTTGTCTACTGATCAAGGACATTTTGACAATGACAGTCTTAACAGAAGTTTGTGACATTGCTACTAATCTTACCAAAACAGATGATCTCATTTCTATTTACAGATCTGTGTCTTGTGCAAACTAATTATCAAATCTGCCTCCATCACAGTGGCTGTACTTAATTGAACGTTACCTGATCCAAGCCATCCTGAAGGATTCTGCTTAAAATCAGGGTGTTCTCATCAACCTCAATATTAACAAGGTCTTTGTTTTAAAAAAAACTTATACAGGACCTTGTAGAGGTGGAGGGGTAGCATGCCTAGCTCTTGGAAGACAGTCCAGTTTCAAGGCTCACCTGCCTTAGAGGTGGATTATAATAGAAAGGAAGTAATTAATTCAAAGTGGTTATTTTCAATTAATGGGCCTGTTCTAGTGATAGTGTCTCAACCTGAGCCAGAAAGAGCTGATTCAAGGCCATTATCTTCTGTGACATGTCCTGAGGTGGGTGGACAGGCTAGTTAAAAATACTTCTTCCAGGCACTGGCCTTGAAAGGGTGGCAAGTAGCCTTCTTGAAGTACTGTAGTCTGTGTAGCATAGGTGCACTCGTAACAAGGAAAGCAAAATAATTCCACATCAGGGTGGCTAGCAACATGGAAAAAAACTGGCAGGACATGTATTCAGATTTAGCCACTGGATGTTTATTTAATGAATTTAAGTAAAAGGGTGAGAGTTAAGTACTCAAAAGGAACACTGATATGTTGGCACTGATATGTAGTGGAAGGCAAGAGTTATGATACTAAAGATGATAAACTAGTAGAAATAGATGTGAAAATAGAAATGATAGTTGTATTTTTGGAATGACAACACACAAGACAGAACCAGCAGAATTTATTGTGCAGTATGTACAATTCCAGCTATTAAAATTTTATACAATATGTACAAATTAAATAATCAACCTCAAAACCCTCACCTATATAGAGCTTTTAGATTTAAGAGATTCCTTGGATTATGCAGAGACCCTAACGTGAAAACTGCAGAAAGAAAACGGTTTCTGCAAGTCACACATCTCAGGTCTAACAACTCTCAAACCATACATCTGACCAAGATGCCTGGCGCGCGCACACGGACTCATTGTGAATCGAAACTATTGTTTCGGCCCCAATTTTTTTTTTGGGGGGGGGGGGGGTTTAAAAAAAAGACAAATGTTCAAAAAAAAGAAGAAAGGCTTATTCCTTAGGGAGCAGCCCTCATTCACTCGAGAGCAGCATTCCTCTGTCAATGTTTGGCCTATTTGACACCAACAACATTGATTCTGCTTAATGAGTTATAACTCACATAGGTGCCTATCTCCAGGGCACAGCATTTCACTTGGTACCACAGCCACAAAGGCAGGGAATTGCACATCAGACAGCTTCCCACACAGTAGTGGGACCCATTACCTCCATCAGAACCCTGCACCCCACCCTCCCACTAGTATCACTAATTAATGAATACTGCCACCAACTCAGACGTACCCCCCCACCCCCGCTGCCTTATTTACTACTAGCACATCAATGAACACTGCATCTTCCACAGGGTGTGGAAAAGAGACAGAATGACAGGCCTCACTGCCCTTCTGTTTACCACTGCAACTATGAAAGAAGATTCTTTGCAATTTCTTAACACTATCATTCAGAGCAAAAGCGACAGCAAGCTCAATCCAGACACAAACTTACTTGCGACCAATCTCACCATCACCAAAAACACCAACAGCTTACCCTTCCCATCCCTCCAATTAATAACAACTCTCAGAGACTGGATGCTATATATCATTCAGCAACCCCCAAAAACACCTCACACATTGATATACAGGCTGATCAGGTACTGGTGGAGTACTGTCCAATAGGGACAGCCACACAAACCACACTCCAACCCCAGCATCTCGGAAATGGGAGTGTTGATTCTTCCTGCATGCAGTTTAATAGATGGAGGCTTCCAATGAGTCCCAGATCCAGTACAAGGCTGTGAATGGGGGTGGGGTGTTACAATACTGTGAGCCAGGAAGAGGAGTCCCTGTTGTTGCAAAGTGGGAATAGCGCAATGGCTATGCTGACCTTCGTCCTCAGGGAGTGGGCCGTACAGCAGCTTAGCTGTCAATCCGTTTGGAGTCCACAGTACTGCCCACGTCTCTAGCACACCGTTAATTAACCACCACGAAACAGCCTCAGGACACAGGGAGGTCAATCTGAAATCATTCACAAATCAGCCAACTCAGTGCAGACAGTGAAAAGGGATTTCCTGAAGTCCTAGCTTATATGACTCGCTGTCACACCAACTGGGAAGGCTGGTTCTCTTACACTGTTATTACTGGCGACAATACATCCCAACAAGTTGGTGTGACAGCGAGCCATATAAACTAGGACTTTGGGGAAACATCAGGCATTCACACTGTGAAGTGAAATCACAAAAAGGTTTTTTTTTTGGATAGAGGCAATGTAAATTTAGAGCATGCAACAATTAAAAACTTTTGCTGCAATCCAAAAATTAAACCTTTTAATTGACAGGGAATATTGGAGGAAAAAAGACATACATGAAAAGAGGTGATGGAGGCATCCCACCCAATGTAGTTTCTACTGTCCTTGGGTATGTTGACAACGGTCGGAAAGAGATGGGTGGGAAGGGAGGCTGTTCCCCTTCCCTTGGGTCTGTTCATGTCAAGCGAGCAGATTCACATGCATGGCACCTTTGAGCCTCTGAAATCACAGCTGGGACCAAGAACATAGGAGAAAAATTGCCAGCAGGCAAAGCTAGGTTTTTTTTTGGGGGGGTGGGGGCATGCTGCAGGCCCCTGGCCAATCTAGTGCTGATCATCCCAGACCAGGGAATGGGAAACTGACAACCCCCTTTCCTTAAACAGTGAATACGAAGTAGGTAACTCCCTACAAAGGGATGTGAAAAAACAACAAACCAAAAAAAGCTGCTTCCAGCAAAATAAAACTCAACCAAAGTCCCCAAAGTCACAAGCTGTATCTATTGACTTTCAAACCAGCCACCAGTTTAAGCCTATTGCAGAGGGTAAACAATGTGAAGTGTCCCTCCTGGAACTGGCTCCCAGACTCCTATCCAAAGCTCCTCACTCGTGTTATTTGGATGCAAGAAAGATAGTACCTCCCTCTCAAGAAGAGGGTAAACGTCTACTTGCTTTTGTCCACTGATACTTCTGCTATGCATTTACCATTTAAGTAAATCCTCGTTCCAACAAGACAGCCACATTATTGAACAAACAGCAAATACAGAAGTTTAAAACATTCAAAAAGAGGGAGAAAGAGCTGCATGGTCCGGTACAACGAGGCTCAGTCCATTCAAAGTGGTTTCGATGCTCTTAGCCGAGATGGGTCTTGCTGCCTCTTGCCCTCAGGATGTTCATGCAGTAGAGGAGAGAGAACGTTGAAGCTTTGGTTTCAAAACATCCAAGTGAAAAACGATTATTCCAGCTCTAGTCAGTTGGCAGCAGTGTTTTTGGTGGAGGCAGGGAGAAAGAGGAGGAGAAGAGGTCACCAAAGTGCATTGATGAGGGCAAGTTCGCAGACTGAATCCAATCTGTAGACAACAGTGGATGCAGGGCTACCGAGGCATGATCCTCCTCATATGGCAACACCTTTTGTTTTTGGATGCAGGGAGAGGGAGGAGAGAAACAGAGGGAGACGGGGAGATATGGCTGGACCAACTCGCAAGTAGCAGCAGAAGCCCTGTCCAAGCCCAACTACCGTTTTGAATCAGGGATAGACAAAAGGATTTTTTTTGGGGGGGGGGGGGGGGGGGAGGGGGGGAAAATGACCTTGCTGATTTCAGTACAAACATCACGCTGTGTGCATGGACGACAGAATGAGAATGACAGAGAGAGTGAGAGATCACAGCTGGTGTATCTGTTGCTTTTTACTGGAGTTTCTCGCTATTCCCAGATTCGCCGCAGGGTCTTTGGCAGCAACTTTCAAAGCTCGGACTTCCTGTGTTAGCACAGGATCAACGGCACTTGGTGGTGGGTCAGGGTGGGTGGGGAATGGGAGGGGTGATGAAAGACATCCTGGCGGGAGAGACAGAGAGACAGAGAGACAGAGAGACAGAGAGACAGAGAGACAGAGAGACAGAGAGACAGAGAGACAGAGAGACAGAGAGACAGAGAGACAGAGAGACAGAGAGACAGAGAGACAGAGAGACAGAGAGACAGAGAGACAGAGGCACCCACTCTTTCCCCAGCCCAAACCCTCCCCACATTCCCTCTGGGTCTCTCCCATCCTAACCCCAGTCTGACTCTGACCCGGCGTCGAGCTGTGTAGTCCAATCCAAGTGGTCAATGATGGGTGCTGGGCAGGTCAAGTTTCCGTAGCCGCCGCCGGCGCAGTTCGGCTGCATCTGGTTCACTGAGAGTGTCCTTCTCGTCGCCCGGAACTTCAGCCGAGTCAGGTACGGAGTATCCCACTGCCCCTTCCAGGTCACTCTGCCCTGCAAACATTCAACAAAAGACCAACGTTGCTATTTTTAAAATTACAAAGGAAAAACACTAAAACCCCTAAAGAGCTAATGCAGGACAGGAGAGAGACAAACAAAGGACTAGGGAGGGGGCCCTTCCTTTCTCATGAACATTCCTCCCCAGCCTCCTACTAGCAACCCCACCCACTCTGACTATAACCTGAATGACTCCATTCTCCAGTCAGGCTCCTGCTCCATTTAACGTTCACGCTCTGGATAGTGAACTACTTTTAGACATTGGCTCCTGAACCCATTTCTTCTCAGTTTGTCACCGTATCCTTTGTCCTGTGGTTTGAATGAAAACCTCTTTACCCAGAGTGGGAGAACAAGTGACGTGGTATCACAAGTGGATGACGCAAGTGAACAGCGTGGAAAGGTGAGAAATTTAGTAGATTATCCGTGAGAGTTTGGATTTGGTTACTTTAGGGAAGGTTTCCTTTTCAAACAAGCTAGGTCAGAAGTTCCTTCTGGAACAGTGACCTGATCCCATACATGTCAGGGAATAGATGCATGCAAATCCCTGAAACGTAAATGGAAAATTTTTTGTAATGTAGTAGCTTATGACAGGTGGCATAAACATTGAAGGGTTTTAGCTTGCTTCAGCTAATAACCAAGGACTAACCTCACTTACAAAACCCAGAGATTGAAATCTTTCAGCAGCTGTTGGAGGCAGCCTGACTTGGATCAGAAGCAAGAATCGTGTCTGTCACGGAGACAAGTACACCACAGTCCAGGAGAAGCAGAATTACCTCAAAATAAAAAAAGCAGCGTTTTGGCTGTGGAACTTCCAGACCAGGAATGTTTGGTTATTAGAAGCTAAAAAAGTCCAAAGCTCTCAAATCTTGACTATTCATGAAAGATGACTTCAGTTCACAGGTCAGAAACTGGGGAGAAATTAGTCAATATGGAGTTATTTCTTCTTTGGATTTTAAATTGCAGTATTGATGGCATTGGGCTTAGATTGAACCTTCATTCTGCTGAATGTTTAGGTTTTCCTTCCAGTTACTTTCTCGAATTAGAGATTACCTAGTTCGCTGCTTTTTGGCTTTTGTCTTTTTACACAATGAACTTGGCTTGTTGAATCTGTGTACCCTCGTGACTATTTTATGGTAATGTGACAAAGGTGGGGAGGAAGGGAACTGGTGTAGAGTAGAAACACATGCAAGGTTGAGATGAGCTGAATGGTCTACTACCAAGTTAGACAATTCCTCGTCTTTCCACAACTCAGGATAACTTCACCTGTTCCTTGAAAGAATTCTCATTAGTAAATTTCTCTCCAGTGCACTAGGTGATGTAGTGTGATGCTACATTCCTGTGCAGCATTTATTGTTTGAAGTGTGCCATCTGTGTGTGGACAGCAATGTGATAGTAGCGGGACTTGACCAAGCATGCTCATGTGAAGTTCACCAGCCAAAGCAAACTAACAAAAGCTTCAAAACTGAACAAAAATTCGTACTATATTTCCACAAGAAACCTTTACATTCACCAACAGCAGGGGTTTTACTGAATGCCCTTATAACTCGGTCCTGGACACTAGCATTCCAAAATGTCAGTAATCTCATTTCCTCAACTATATGGTGTTAAATCCAATTGGCTTCTTTCTTCCTATTTTCAAACCTCTTAAACCTTCTCCTTAGCTACCTATTTGGAAAGACAAACAGGAGACAGGCCAGGTCTGAGAGATCAGGTAGTCCCACAGTCAACATACTAAACCTCTCCCTCCAAACCATACCATAGAGAGTTGGTCAGCTCCTCAAAGACCAAACTGACTGGCCCCTCCACCTTGCTCCCCACCAAACAAACAAATAAATCCAGTAGAAAGTGGTACCTATGTCTTCAGGTTGCAGGGGAGGTGGTACAGAGGTGCTGTCGAAAGCAGGTGGTGGTGAGTCTCCAGTTGACTCCACCTGCGATCCAGATGTCGGAACTGTAGATTCTGTGCTTGGTGCTGAGCTGGTAGTTGCCGCTGGTCTGGGTGGACTAGAGAAAGGAAAGCAGTGGCACTTGAAAATTGATGCTTTACAGTCTTCACCAGGATCCCCTACTACAATGGATCCAGATTCTAATCATGGTCACTTTTAGAAACCAGCCAAGGGTGACCCGCGACAATTAGAAGTGGAGTAATGTCATAAATATCTCCGATTTGGGATAACTTATGATAAAGATGAGGGCGATGGTCCCACACGGGAAGGAGCTGGCAAAGGAACAAAGAGCCAAAGACAAGGCAACAGCTTCTTGGTACTAACTGCTAGACTGTTAATCTACAGAGTCTGCCACAGCAGATGGTCAAATCTGAAAATCAACTAAAAACATAACCTGGAACTAAAAGTCTAACAATGACCATACCACCATGCTGATTGTCAGGAAAAACACAAGTGATTTACTTATGTCCTTTACACAAGGAAATCTGCCAGCCTCATTTGGTCTGGTCTACTTGTCACTCCAGATTCACAGCAATGAAGATGACTCTAAACTGCCTTCTAGGCAATTAGGGTTGGGTAATGAATGCTGGCTTAGCCATCGAAGCCAATATCCTGTGAATGTTTTTTAAAAAAAACTTCCCTCAGTGCTGCAAGATTTCACCATGCTGCATGTTTGGAAGAATCTGGTTTGAATTTGATCACCGCAGTTCAATAACTCTGCAGGAGCTACAAGACACTGCACGCACATTGTACAAACAGGCCGAGACTGACTGAGCCTTTTTCAACACTAGTTCCTCCGATGCGGCAATCCAGCCTACCTGAGAGTAGCAACGACTGAGAGGTACTGGTGGATTTGGACCATGGCTGCATCCAGTAGCGTGTGAATGTTCTGAAGACATTGCAGTCTCGCTTCCAGATTCTGACGCTCCTGACCTTCCATTGCTCGGAGCTCCTCTTCTGTTAATCCGGCAAAGCCAGAAGGTGGCATTGGCATCGGAGGCATTCCTAAAGATGAGCAAAAATAAGTAAATAAAAGCGGGAGTTCTTCTTCCACAGACAATGTTACACCTTGGGTGTCAACTCAAAGCGGAGTAAAATGAAAAACAAGTAAAAGCAGTGTAATGCAGACGCTGCTGTATCGGTGCTGAGAAAACCAGAATTAATGTTTCAAGTCTGGTTAGACTTTAATCGGAAATGAAGGGAACAGGAAAGTTTCTGAAGGGTCGAGACCCAAAACGTCAGCTTTCCTGCTTTTCTGATGCTGTTTGGCCTGCTGTGTTCATCCAGCTCTACACCCTGTTGTCTCAGATTCTCCAGCATTGGCAGTTCCTACTATCTCTGGAACTGGAAAGTGATGGTTTTCTTGTTATTGGTAAAAGGGGAAATGAGGAGTAAATGGAACTGAGATGATGAGGGTACCCAGAGCAAAAGGGAAAAAAAAGGGAGTGCCAATGGCAGTGGAAAAAAAGTGATATAGATGCAGAATAGGTGTTAATGGTAGTTGACAGTAGCAGGGCTCCTCTGCTGAGAGCATTCAAACAAGACAGAGGGAAGGGGTGCACCAAAACAGAGAATAGAATTTATGATCTGGAGTTATTGAACATAATGTCAACTTTAAGGCTCATCTCCAGCATCAGTCAGACTGTACATAGGGCTTAATCTGATCTGACCAAACTGGCACTCTGTTCTATGCCATGTGCCACAGTGAATTTATCATTTAGTAAAAACAGGAGAGCAACAGGGCAGTCTGTAGCCCAGCATACCTGCAGGTTGGGACATTGCCAGTGTACTAAACCCAAAGCAGCTACAACAATAGGAGACTGAATTTGCCCATTAGCACACATCACATCAAGCCATCACAGCACATGCCTTACTCTTACCAAACGGTGGGGGTGGCATTCCCACCCAAGGAGCCGACGGGAAGGCAGGGAAGGAAGGGAAGGAGAATGGGATCGATCCAGCAGTGGGTGGCTCCAAACCAGTCCCCGACATGGCCTCAGTGCTCCGGGATTCTTCACCATTGGCAGCTAGAGTTTACAGACGGCGACGCAGAAACGGGGAGGGAAACAAAACAAGTACATCAGTGCAAAAAGGTTTACTGGGAAATGAAAGGCATTTCAGAAGAGACTAACAAACATCATCGAGGTTCAGAGTGGTTAAAAGGTCAGGCAGGTTAGCTTTGGTACCTGCCCCTATACTCAAAAGAAAAGTAAGTGAGTGGCAACCAAGCACTTTGGGGATGGATAAAGCCCAAACTCCTGATTAGACAGGGCTAGCTGCAAACTAGGGTAAGCAGGGTGAGAGATGTTAATGCTACACAATCTCAAGGTTCATAATATTCCATTTCTTTCCTGGTTAACGATACAGAGCAAGCCCAAATAAAGAGGTTATGAAGTAGGGCTACTGCTGCTTCCCAACCGAGCTCCATCAGGACAACACTTCAGAAGGGTTTAATCCTACCCATTTCCTCATCCAAGGACATTCTTATGGCAAACGCAAACTTTTAAATACTCTCAAAAATCACTGTTTATTTCCTCCCATCCTCTAATCCTAATGCTCTCCGCTAATCAAGTGTTAAAGCTAGGTTGTTTGGACAGATGATGTGAGATACAGGGTCCCGCTGGCAAATATTACAGCTCCCAAATTAGCTGTGAGGGAATTACATCCCCACGTCCCAATGCTCATTCTAGTGACTGGGCCTGGATTGGGAATTTTACTCCAGCGCATGTATACTGGATGCTGGCCTTGGATTCAGCAGGCCGCACTCAAATAGAGAGAGTCAATGTTCAGGTCTTCAACCTCCAGAGCCAAAACACTAGGCTGACATTCCCACTGCTGCCCTGTCGGAGGCTCAGAACAGAAGGAAGGAAGAGGTACGTAGGAGGTGGCCTATTTCAGCATCAGGATCTCATTAACTCTCACCACTGCATTGCAATTCTGAGTATCTCCTCAGCTTGGTGACCGCCTTCTCCCTTTGCCTGCTCTGGCGCTGGGCACTCTTCCTGGATTCCATCAGCAGGTCAGAGGTGATTGGGGGAACCTGTAGCCCCCTCCCAGGCACCTTTCTCTTCCACAGTCTCTCTCGACACTGAGCTGGTTTGCTAGCGATGTCACACTGGATGCTGTGCCCCTTTGTGAAGTCATAGACAGCTGGGACCCTGCCTGCACTGGGACGTAGATTAAACACTCTACCCAGACCACCACACACACATACAAAAAGCAGGCAGTAAGAGGCTTTGGGTGGGGGGCAGCAAGTGGGGTTCAGGAGTCACATAGTCCAGTCCAACACGTCAGCACAAAGATGCAAACTGATTCAAAAAGGTGGATGCTGTTGCCACCTTTCCAATGGCAGACTAAGAGGTCTCAGTGGCTATGGATCCCACAGCCACTACAGAGGCAAGAGGAGAACACATGCAACGGGAGAAGTAAACATTTCAGTTGATCTTTCATACGGTCATGGTGATCTCAAGCTTCAACTCCACTTTTCCTGCTCACCAATACCAAAGTCTCACTTACCTGTGTGTGTAATCAATACTGACTTCACAACTCTCTGGGGTAAAGAATTCCAAAGACTCATCACCCTTTCAGTGAAATAGTTCCTCATCTCAGTCTGAAGTGATCAGTCCCTTATCCGGAGACTGTGCTTTAGATTCCCTGACTGCCTATGTCTACTCTGTTCAAGCCCCGTCAGAACCCGCTTCAGTCACTTCCCCAATACTCACTGTCAAACACGGGTTACCCAATTATTACCTCACTGGTGGGAGTGTACAAGCTTGCTGCAAACAACACAGTGGGCAGGCTGATACTTTTGGTTTAAAAAGAAAACACACAGACAATATTGTTTCTTCACATTTCTTCCCTTTCCCACCAACCCTTATGTTACTACTTACCGTTGGCCTGGCCCTCTGCACCGGTAGCAGCTGACGTGTTTGGCTGTGGTGCATTTGGAGCCCCACCAGGAGCCTGTGGGAAGAGGTGCTGACCCATGGGTGGCCAGAAGGGGAACATTCCTGGCAGAAAGGGTGGCATCCCTGGAGGCACTGAAAAAGGAACAGCAGCAGTGAGAACCGTGCACACCACAGTGGACACCTGCATAACTCAAGAACACACAAAGCCTGCAGGAGGAACTCTGCCTCTCCCACATTCCCCTGCAACTGTTGTTTCCCAAATACATGCAATTTCCCCCTTCCCAGCTGACCACTTCAAAAGGCTCTCACAGAACATCAGCCTCAGGTTTATACTTGTACCTTGGGAATGCTGCTACACAGGAGGAACTGTCTTTTAGATGGGAGATCAGTGGAGCTTAAATAACCCTCTGAAATGGTAGCAGGGGAAGCTTTCCCTGGTGTTTGAGCTAAATGTTAGCTTTATCCGACGCTACTAAGCCTCTTTTGATTGTGGAGTCAGAATCATATAGCAAGGAATCAAAACCTTCAGTCCAACTCATCCATGCCAACCAGATACCCTAAATTAATCTAGTTCCATTTGTCAGCATTTGGCCCATATCGATCTAAACCCTTCTTATCCATGTCCCCATCCAGATGCCTTTTAAATGTTGTAACTGTACCAGCTTCCAACTCTTCCTCTGGCAGCTCACTCCATAAACACATCACCCACTGCACGGACAAGTTGCCCCTTGGGTCCCTTTTAAATCTTGCCCCTCTCACGGTAAGCCTCACCCTCTAGTTTTGGGCACCCCTACCCTGGGGCAAAGACCTTGGCTAATCACCGTATCCATTCCCCTTGTGGTTGGATAAACCTTACCACTCAGTCCCTGCTGCTCCAGGCAAAACAGCCCCAGCCTATTCAGCCTCTCCCTATAGCTCCAACTCCAGCAACATCCTTGTAAATCCTTTCCACACTCTTTCAAGTTTCACAACATCTCTCCAAAGCAGGGGTCCAGAATCAAATAGTCCCATTTGCCTGTGATTAGTGATTTCCCTCCTAACTTTTCCTCTTTATATACCTGTCCAATTTTTTAAAAAAAAAATGTTGTGCAGGTGGGTGCTAGTTTGGAGGGGATTATCCCCACTGTCCTGATCAGCTGATGCTGCAATCATTCTTATTGTTTAAGCAAGCAGGGACTGACATTATGTCATTAGGTCGCTTATCTCACTGCTGACTACACCGAATCTTCTGTGTTTCCTACAAGTGACATGATTTATTGAAACATGTTATTAATGCACTTTGGGATGCACCGTGGTTGTAATAGGGGCAATATAAACACAAGCTTTTGGGGACCACTGCTATATAGTGCAACCTGTGCTATGTATTTCATACTCTGAGTTAATGATGATGGCAGCAAAAGCTCCCAGCCCTTCCAGTTTCAAACACCACAGCCCTTCCCCTCCTGCTGTGATTCCTTCCAGGGGATCCTTCAAGACTAATTCTCACCCGCCTTCCCCAATTACTCCATAGCACCCCACTTTCCCCAGGACGTCTTTACAGCTATCTCATTGAAGCTACTTTGGATAGTCAAGTTCTCTCGTACTTGAGAAAATATATACAGCTATGAGTTTTAATTTAGGGATTCATCCCAAGTGTGAAAGAAAATTACTGGGGGCATGCATTTGAATTCTGCCATATGGCAAATAATGTAGTTTAATGGAAACCTGAAATTTTAAAAAAAAAAACTTAATGGCAACCACATGGCTTCTGTCAACTTCTGGAAACCAAATGGAATTTTACAAAAGTCCTTTAGGGAAGGAAATCTACCACCTATCCTCATGTGACTCTAGACCCACAGCAGTGCAGTTGGCTCTTAACTGCCCTCTGAAATGGCGGAGTAAAGCACAGCTCAAAAGGCATAGTGGGCTGGGCAACAAATGCTGGCCTGCCAGTCACGAGCATGTTGAAGAAATAATAAAGAGAAATACGAGGAGTAACATTTCACTGCTCCACCCCCACTACCAATCCACACCATAGTCCTGCTGATTTCCCCTTTTGAAATCCCCTGTTGAATCTGCTTCCACCAAGGCAGCCTGACCACAATGCACTCAATGAAAGCAATTCTCCACACCCTGGTTCATTTAAAATATCCCTTACTTTAAGCAGGAAATAGTAAATCAATCTCCAATGTGACACTTCCAATCACTCACCACTTGGTCTCAACAGTTTCCGCAGACAGCTTGGCTTGGATGTTTTACAAAAAAAAAAGTGCTGTCACCTTTGCTCTGGGATCTCTCTTTGGGGACCCCAAACACCAGGTGGAAGTAGGTTCCCCGTGAACTCTTTCATCATCCTCATCTCAAATCCAACCGTGTCTTTAAGCTCCGATACCCAGGGAAACACCCACTCGAATATTCATAGAATTCAGAACTGCTACAGTGCAGAAGTCAGTCATTTGGTCTGTAATTTCAACTGATCTTTTTTAAAAACAAACAGCAAAAATAATTCAGTGCGTTTAGTGCCAGATTTATTCTGGAGAAGCCAAGCTCCAAGGCTGGTACGTCCAACCTGCAGTGGAGTGCAAAGCTTTATTGGTTGCAGGTAGAAAAAGTGTAGGTGGTGCAGGGGAGCGGACGGATTTAGGTTGCGACTCACGATTGGGTTGCTGGGGGACCAGGGGGGTCTGCGGCACCTGCGGCTGAGGCTGCTGTGGTGGCGTCTGCACGGGGGGCGTAACTCGCAGGACATCCATGCGACACGTGGGGCACGTCTGCTGCCGCTGGAACCAGGAGCGGAGACAACTGTGGGGGGGGGGGGGGGGAGAAGAGGGTAAAGAAAAGATGACCGTTAGTAGCTAGCAGGCGTGGAGAGGTGACGCCACGTACAGGGAAAACAGGTGGCGAAATGCACACGTCCATGCTGTGGGAGAACATATAGTACACAACACACAGACCCGACAGATTCCTGGCAGAACCGGGCAGCAACCACAGCTGGCTTGTAATTATGTGGTGCAGGACTGGAGGATGGGTTGGGGGGGGGGGGGGGGCTGCATTGGCGTTAGCGCAGTGATATTTACAGTCAGATATGCTGCACAGTAAACAGACCCTTCGGTCCAACTCATCCATCTCGAGGGGTGATTTTGCTCGAGAAATATTGCGCTTTGGGCACTAGGGAATACACGGTCGCTGTTTTTATTTTATATTAATAAAAAGATTGTCTTAACGAGAGGCTCAGATTGAAACTGGTTTTAATTTCATCTGAAAGACATGGAGTGTCGGGTTGGAGGATGGTTGCAAACCTTTGAGTGAAGCCTGAACCTGCAATCTTGAGGCAGGAAAGGACTCCACCATGGAGAGACAAGGCACATGGCAATGCCAAGTGTGCAACGCAAACAGCTTTGAAGGGCCAAGGAATGAAAAGTAAACCAGTCACAGGCCCTGCATCAAAGCACTAACTGCTTTGTGGAGCTCCAGTGGACAAGTGGAAATATGCAGGAAGGAGAGGATCAAGTGAAGGCTACAAGTCTCTGCACTAATCAAATTTCATGCTAAAGTTCATTGCTTGGCAGAGAGAAAAGCAAGTTCCTTGGGGTGAACCACTGGCGTCGACGGGACACAGAACAAACAGCATTAGATGGATGGGGAAAAAAGTAGCTAAGGGCAAGAGAAGTAGGAGCAGAAGGCCATTCAGCCTATGCCACTGCTCAAATGAAATCACAGCTGTTCTTCTACTTGAACTCCATTCTGCCAACTATCCATCAGTTCTACAATAGCACCAGACAGTCAATCCATCTGTTTTGAAGAAGCAATGATGGGAACCACAACACTCAGTCAAGAAATTTCTTCAACTCTGCTCTACAGGGTTAAGTCTTATCCAGAGAAATGTTATCTTTTGTTCTGCATGGGAGAGTTTAGAATTGATTAGAAGAACAATTGCCAATTGGAGATCTATTGGGATCTCTCCACTGAACCTTTAACCTTGATCTACACAGGCAGATGGGTGGGTGGTTGGATGAGAAACGTCTATTCCAAAGGCAATCTAAAATTTACCAGACGTTAAAAGATTAAGCTTTGTTTTGGTGTTCATCCACCTGCTCGACAGAACGGTTCATTAATTTTAAACCCTGTCTAGCCCTGGATTTGTCCCACTTGTACATGGAGGAAATATTGCAGATTGGCTATTCTCAGCTTCACTCACCTGGTGTGGAAGATATGGTTACACGGCAGGCGTTTGGCTCCAGTCACCATCTCCTCACGGCAAATGATGCAGACGTTGTCGGTTTGCTGGAGTTCCTCTGGACTGGCATCAGGATACCTGCCAGAGACAAACGGATAAAGATAATGGTGGGGGGGGGGGGGGGTGCTTAGCACATCACAACAGACTTGGTGCAGAGAGTCACATTCCAAAGAGCACGAGCAGGAGGACAAGGGAGACAGAGGGTGGACGCTGTGCTCCCATGGCTAAGAGTAGTGACCACAAACCCTCAGGTTCCAATGATACAGCATAGGTGATGCTGGCAACATATATTTGCTAGTACAAAGTGGGTGACAAGTCCAGTTGAGGGAGGCTTCAGCAAAACGTACAAGTTATCAGGCCAATAGCAGGGAAGGTATTGTATTTCAGGATATAAAGTTTCACTTAGATGCCAGTAACAGCATTGACCCGAGTTGTGTTCGCCACACTTCAGTAAGGACATGAGGATATTCACCAGCGTGGCTCCAGGGCTGATGAGGTGGTCTGGAATGTTTGGGACTGTTCTCCATGGAGAAAAAAGGATACTGAAAGGAGGAGATTTCTTGAAGAATAGGACATGGGTACAGAAAGTAGACAAAGTAAAGCTGCGTCCATTGACAAGGAACAAGATCTTGGGAACACAGACTTAAGGCTTTGCAGAAGCATAAATAGGATAAAGAACAACATATTTTATTAAATGCAGCAAGGAGCAACTCATAGCCTAGCAAGGTGAAGTCCAGGTGAAATGAATTTCTGCATGAACAGCTTTGACCTCCTGACTTCCCAAAGCCCACCCACCATCTACAAGGCACTCATTTGGAGTGCAATGGAATAATCCATACTTGTCTGGAATTTAATTGCCAACCTTCATTATTCACTCCCTCTGTCACTTGGCACAGGCACAGCATTGTATGATCTCCAAGATGCACTGCAGCCTCAAGGTTCCTGCGACAGCAGATTCCAAACCCACAACCTCTGTGTCCAAGGACAAGGGCGGCAGATTCATCAGAACACCACCATCTGCACATTCCCCTCCAAGCCACACACCATGCTGACTTGCAACCATATGGGCCATTCCTTCAGTCTCTCTGGGTCAAATTCCTGGAACTCCCTCCTGAATTGCAGTTCTTGGTGCTTATGGTTAAGTATGACAACTCCCCACTACCTTCTGAACAGCCAATAAATACTGGCCCAGGCAGTGACAACCAAATCCCAAGAACAAATAAAAACAAACAAGGGGGAACAGCAAAAGATCACACACAAAGTTCTGCCAAATGCTACACAGGACGACAATCAAAAAGGGTGAGTGAATGGAAGCAAGGTCACCAAGCTCAGTACTCACAGCGTGTTCATGTTGCGAATAGCTCGTCTGGACATGATGGCATCGGTCACTGCCTTCTTGAATTGCCTGGAAATGGAGGCAAGGAGATAATTAGGTTTGTACGACCGTCACAAGCTCTTGTTCTAACATCAGCCCCTTTGCACTTCAGCACTCAGAACACAGCCACTTGACCTGAGCAGAGGGAAGCTGGCAGCAATTAGGCATTTTTTTTGTTGGTTGGGAGGTGGGTGGGAGCCTTTGACACAGGGGATTTCGACATGTTTAACGTGACTTGGTCCAGACAGCTTGCCTTCTCCAAGTCTGATTTCCAGTCGTGTTTTGGGAAGGCTTCTGTAATACCCTGCACCCAAAAAGGTGATTCGTTCCTCAGTTTCCCTCCGAATTACTTTATTCCAACCTTTTGAAGTGGTTTCTCTGAAATTTCTTTTAAAGTACCCTACGTCTCGGAACTGCCCAGAGCCAGGGGTTGCCTTGGTCACTAAAGTCAACATTCTTCCCTCAGTTAACTGGATAAATTCATCTGGTTGACGAGTTTGGCAGGGGTGAGGTGCGATCCTGTTGTGCCTATGAGTTGTTGGCAGCACTTGCTAACGTCACTGCAGCTCAAAAAGAGAGGCATACCGATGAGGCCTCCTCTGAAGTATTGTACCCAGTTCTGCTCACCCTGTTGTAGCCAAGATATTATTAAACTTGAGAAGGGTTCAGAGAAGATTTACCAGGATGTTTTCGGGACTGGGATGCTCGAGTTATAAAGGAGAGGCTGGATAGGCCAGGAACATTTTTAACCAGGGTACAAGAGATGAAGGGGTGACCTTGTAGACATTTTATAAAATCATGAGAGGATATAGATAAGATGTAAAGGTCTTTTCCTTGGGTTGGGAGATTTCAAGCCTGGAGGATACATTTTAAGGTGAGAGGAAAAAGACTTAAAGGACTGGAGGGTCAGCCCATCCCCCCCTACCACCCCCAAAAAAAAAAAATGGTTCGTGTATGGAATGAACTTCTAGAGGAAGTGGTGGATGCAGGTACAGTCACAACGTTCAGAGGACATTTGGATAAGTACATGAATAGGAAAGGCTGAGGGATAGGGGCCAAGCACAGGCATGTGGGACTAGTTTATTTGGGAACATGGTCAGCATAGACTGGTTGGACTGGAGGGTCTGTTTTTATGCTGTATGACTATGACACATGAAGTGTGTTGCTTTGACATAGCAACACTAAACCGTTAAGAAATCTGACCTTGATGCCAGAGTCTCAACTTCTAACCCAAACTTGCCCAGCAGCTGAAAACTCAAGTTTCTCCAGAAACACCCGTCACCTAGGAGCTGCTGCTGTCATCATTTGAGACTACCTGTGCAGGAGGATGGGGGGGGACGACTAAATACCGCTTCCTTCTCATGCAAGGACTCACCTCATGGTCAGGTACATGGGACGGATGGCAAACAGAGGGAACGTGTGAACCTTGATCATTATGGTCATGAAGGCCATGTACAGCAGCACCTTAATGAAGCCTGAAACAGATGGAAAGATCAGCTTTGACAAGAGCAGCAGCCATGCACCACAAGGCAGATGACATTATACGACAGCATGGAATTAAGCAAAGGACACCCAGGATGGAAGTTAGCAGCTGGTCTTCACTGCGTTCTATCAGAGTTCAGAACACATTCGCCCTTTCAGAGTCTTGATGGAAGAACAGCAAGAATTGCCATACATCTCACACCCAGCAATTTTACAAGCCACCCCAACCACCTCGCCTGTCTGGTCACTCCCTCATTTTTACTGCTGTCCATACCTGTCAGGAGCTCTGTGTACAGCATATACACAGCCTTGTTGTCCCAGGGATTCTCACTCTGAAGATCAATAGTGTGCAGAATGTATTTGATGACTATGGTCAGCACCATGGTGAGGAGAATGGCATACTGCAAGTGAACACAGAACAGAGGTTAAAGCATTATCCCTACAATCATGGCATCACCACCACTGCCAAGAATCTCATTATCCCAACTTATACCACTGTCAGTATCTGCCATCCGCTGCGTAACCAGAATAACTGGCAAAGGGTAATTGACAGGATCACCGGCAATTTCAGAGCATTGCTAGCTAGGCTTGCGGTTATCGTCCATAGAGAAGGTGACGGTGGTGAACTGCTTTCTTGAAATGCTGGGTATAGGAGACCTATAGCACTGTAAGGAAACAAATTGTAGGATTTTCACTCAGTGGCATTGAAGAAGAAATGGCAATATATTTCCAGGTTAGGCTGGTGAGGTCAAAAAGGACCTCGCAGGTGGCGTTTCCATGGATCTGCCCCTCTTATCCTTCCTGTTGACAGAGCTGGCTGATTTGGAATATTCTGCTAAAAAGGAGCCTTAGTGAGTTCCTGCAGTGTTTCAACTTGCAGACGATACATACTGTTGCTGAGAGTCAGTGTAGAGGGAGTGAATGCCGAGGGTAGCGAACAAGGTGCCAGTCCACTGGACTGCTTTGTTCTGGATGGTGTCAAGCTTCCAGTGTTTTTGGAGGTATACTCATCCGATAGACAGACAGCATTCCATTACACACCTGACTTGTGTTGTAGATGGAGGTCAGGCTTTGGAGAGTCAGGAGGTAAAAGGTAATCCTCCCTTACTGCAGGATTCCTAGCCTGTAATGTGCTCTCAAGGTCACATCCCAGGTTAAAGATTTTGTACCTGAACATTTACTTACAGTCCAGTTGTCGGCTGTATTGTAAAAGGTGAACAAGATCTAAAGGTAGAGATAGGGGCTGAATTGTTTAATTCTCTGTCTGTATTGGCCAACAGTGTCATCTCCTCTTGAAGAATGGCACTTAGTACTTTGATGGTTGTCTATGGGCAGGTTGGAGAATCCACAGTGTTTATTCCCCAGTAACCAGGTAAATAGCAGGACCATGGTTATGTCAGTATTACTACTTCCAAGAGAGGAAAAGAAAACGTCCAAAAGGAAAAAAGAATTCATTCCCTGTTTGTAGTACATTAATCATTCACCACTGTCACCCCACATATCCTTAAGAGGAAATCCTCACCTCAAAGCCAAACACCAGCTGGACAGATGCTCCCCGAGTCATGATGCTGTGACAGGCATGGTTTACAAACAACAGATCCAACACAGCCAGTAAACTTGTCAGTGCTGCAAGAGAAAGACAGACAGACAGATGTTGCTTTAAAATCCCAAGCATGAACATCTGGATACTGAAAGTGAAGCTCATTCCACTGCAGGACAGCATAAAACACATTCCGAGAATAAGTTTCATTGCAGAGTTAGAGGCAGAGTAAAGCTCCTTCAACAGTGACCCACTCAGATAATCCAAGGATAGGTACAGTTTGGGATTAGACAAAGTAAGCTCCATCTGGACTCCCAGGGCAGAAGCTGCTAAGATTAGATTTGATGTAGAATAGCACATCCCATTGAGAAGTGTAACATGTACATCTTTCCCAATACATACTGTGCAGTGCATTTCAACTCAGAGATAGGAGGACACCAATCAGCCCAGTGAGCCTGCTCTAGCATTCAATAACACCACAGCTAACGAATCCCCCAGTGCCACTTTCCCGCTTGACCTTCAATCTCCTGATGTGAGCTTATCAGACCCTGTTCTGAATGTACAGAGTCACTGAGTCACCACATTCCTCTAGGGTGAGATTTACAAAACTTCACTACTGTCTCAGGTGAAGAAATTCCTCATCTCAACCCTAAGTGGTTTAGCACATATCCTGCGACAGCATCCTCTGATGCTAGCATCACCAGCCACCACACCCACATGCAAAACCTGCAGGAATTTAAGAAGTTTCACAGAGATCAGACCTCATTATTTACAAGTCCAGAAAATCAGGGCTAAATTTCATCACCCTCTCCTCACTGATCCTGCCACCCTGTGGGAGAGGGATGTTAAAGGAGTCTTAGTCCCATTTTCAGCAGCACAAAAATCAATCTTTATTCAGAGCATCTGACAACACAACCTGGAAGAGATCATTGGAAACAGACTGCAAGACACTACTCTCAACCCTCCCAGCAGGAAATGTATACATTCCACCATAAAATGGTCTCACAACATCAACACCAGCACTTGCCACCTCCCCAGACACCAGCTGCACCATCCTGAATGGGAACAGTTTTTTTAATCTAGCGATGCTGCAATTATTTTCCCGTCACAAGAACTATGTAATGCTTCACAACTGCCCCCTTACAATGCTGTTTTCCGGTGTTCTTTTATTAGGTTCTCTGTTTATAGCTTTCATTGAACATCATTAGGCCCTCAGCGTTTATACTAATGGTTCTTCAATAGCCCCTGATGATATGTCAAGTTTCTATCTATCTACAGCAATTTGCAGAAAGGATGTTAGTTTGTTAGTTACACTTATAATTTCAGGATACCTATACGTACAATACATAACGGCAATTACTTAAGCCTTTGATTATAGCGGGATCTGACTTTCCCTTCTACACTTCACTGAATAACAGGTTTTCACTTTCACTCAAAGGTTTTTATGAGACACTTAATTATCTTCTCTGGTTGCTATGAGCATGGAGGCCATGACTGATTGCGGAAACTGCTGTGTTCAACTAACAACACTTCACCAATGGGCAACTCAAACAATTCCCCACTCTAGACCCTTGGTCTAGGATTGGTCTGGTGAATCTTCACTGCACTCTCCCTCTATGGCAAGGCCATCCTTCCTTAGACAAATACCATACACGAATATCATATACGACCATTCACACAATGTAATCTGCTTTTCTTGTCCTGTAGATTCTAATTCCTTTCATTTTACAGTTCACAGAGTGATTTGGAGAGGTCAGCAGCTTACAAGCCGAGAGAGATGGCAGAGATAGTATTCCTTTAAAGGGTGGCACAAGCAGCAGCGCCGCCAGAAGGCTGGCTGCTCCCTTGACGTCTGATTTAACAAGTGGTCTAGTCTCCACAAGCTGTGGCAAATACCGACAGGACACGTCAGCTCGAAG
This sequence comes from Stegostoma tigrinum, assembly GCF_030684315.1. NCBI lineage: Eukaryota > Metazoa > Chordata > Chondrichthyes > Orectolobiformes > Stegostomatidae > Stegostoma > Stegostoma tigrinum. Next base: position 5,680,663 of record NC_081395.1, on the reverse strand, counting down.
AAGCAGCAGCTGTGTGGAGCAGTGAGCGGGAAAGTCCCTGAATTCAGTATTTAGTAACGTCTATGCAAATCCTCAGCATCTGCTTCTTGTAAATGAACTTGAGGGGACCGGGGACTTTTACGCAGAAACTATTCTCTTCAGTGTTAGTTGTAAGGCAGCTATTCGCTGATCATCGGAATCTGAAGGCCCAACTCCAGAAACCTAAACACATCAATTTGGATGACAGTCGGAGCAGAACTCCATGAGCTACTGCACTGTCAGAAGTGCCATTGTTCAGATGAGCGTTCAACCTTTTCGGCCATCTCACGTAGGTGCTAAAGATCTCAAGGCCAAATAAAAAGATTCCATTGTGGGATGTGGGCATTGCTGGCGATGCCAACATTTAACATCCAGCCCCAAAGCCCTCCTGAGAAGGTGGTGGAACATCCTCTCTAAACTGCTATTAGCAGTCAGTGGTAGATATTGCTGTTCAGGAGGGAGTTCCAGGACTTTGACCCAGTGACAGTGAAGGAGCCATCGATACAGTTCCAAGCCAGGATGGGGCAGGGTTTGCAGCTGGAGTTCCCAAATGCCCGTGACCTTTGCCCTTCTCAGCAGTGGGCTTGCTGAGCATGGGCATCCGCGTCTCCCCCCGCCACCCCACTCCCCAAATGGCTTGTTCCGATACTTGTCCGTCAACCAATATGTAATACGTGGAAAGAAAATTTGGATCACGGTCACATTGCTATTTGAGAGAGCTTGTTCTGTGCAAATTGGTCTTTGCATTACCTCCTACCTCCGAAAACTGGCTGCAAAGTGCTTTGGGAATACCTCAAAGTCATCATAAGGTGACAAAATTACAAGTCAAGTGATTTCGGAGACCTGACTAGAATTTATAGGCCAGAGAACGAAAAGATTGATACAGAGATAAGAAACGCTGGCGCAGTGACAAACAAGAAGTCAACACCACTGTCGACGGGGACCGAACACGTCAACTCCACATTTTGTCACATGAGATTGCAGGGCCTTGTTGGCAATTTCATTGAAACAGAAAGTGGCCTTGATTACGAGCAGCAGCAGTAACTTTTCCCCTTCTCTCTCGGGATGCCTTGGAGCAAGGGGACACGCTTGATCCAATTACTTAAAAATCGGGGCTTGAGGAAATCATTTGGCTCCAGAACAACTGATCCAGATCCCAATAAGACCTCAGCCCCTCAGTGGATGGTGCTACCACATTCTCCTGGATCATCTTGTTCACAGAAGCTGACGACACAGGTAACATCTGTTCCCCTCACTGGACTAAACGTAGATGGCATGAAACTCAAGAATGATGTGAAGCTTTCACTTAACCATGAGGCACAATACTCACAGACAACTCTGAAGTGAAAAAGCCACGAGATGTTTGGACTCCGCTCCATCTGTGCAGAAACAAAAAACAGGAATGTGTTCAGGTGACGTGCACACAATCTGCGACACAGCAATGCTGCACACAAAACAAGCTGACAGTGGGCAAGACTTCTGGTCTCTATTCTCCTGGGCTAGCATCCAAACCCATTGTCTGCTGACATTGGGATCTCAATGGAATGAATTAACAGAGTCCCAGCCTTAGCAGGAACAAGCTCACAGCATAAAGCTACCCCGAATTAGTAACCTTACTTCATGTGACTGCTGTAGGACATGGCAGATGCTGATGAGCTTTTGACTGAAACAGTCGCAGGGAGCTTTACTGTATCTAACCCTGTGCTGTCCTTGTCCTGGGAGGGTTTAAATGGGGGAAGCTTTACTGTCAGATGAAGAGAGAGTAGACAGAGCTATAATGTGTATAAGCCACGCTACTCTGGGAGTGCTTTATTAATAATAAGCTAAAGAAAGGGGCAATGTGGATGCTTGGAAGTGTTCCATTCCCCTGTGCAGAGAGCGAGAGCAAGACCGAGTTGGGGGAAGACCCTTCTTTCTATTCTGCTTAAAGCCAGTGACAAGCCCAAGGCTTGGACTAAGAAAGTAGTTGGAAGAAAATTGGAAGCACCAATCTCAGAAACCGAAGCCTCTACTGTAAGCCATCACATTGTTGCAATGCATCGCACAGAAACAATGAGTGGTTTAACATTTGGATCGATCAGGACAAAACTAAGCCTCCCTGACAATCCAGGCTAGCAAGCAGCTGCTACACCAAAAAGACAACCATTCAGGCCATCATGCCTGTGCAGCCTTAAGGAGTTATCCCTGCAATCCCATTCTTTCTCCCACTCCACTGTGGGTCCGCAGTTTCTCCCCTTCCCAGTATTTATCCAAACTCCCGTTTTGAAAAGTTCCACCGGATCTGCTACCACCGCTCTTTCAGGCAGAGCAATGACCCATCAACCGTGTCCCCCTCCACTCCCCCTGATCGTGTCAGACATGATCAGTCAGTAGGGAGGGAATAGCTGCAAACCACGAGCACACGGGCAGCCTGATTCACATTTGCAACTTTCACTTCACAGCACACAAACGCCCAATTCATCAGCAGCTCAGGAGCATGAAACACCAGAAACACTTACAAAGTCCACCCTGTCCTCAGCTAGCCAGTGGAAGCACTTGAGAAAGAGCAGCAGGGTGAAGAGGGCCACAAAGCGTGGGCTAAAATCATCCCGGAAGACGGTGAAAGCCAGGCAGGTCTCAGTAACAGCGTACCAGGAACGCTCGATTAAATGCTGCGGAAGATAGGATGGAAACAGCTTTAGAAAATCCAAGTATCTTTAAATAATGAAAGAGATCCTCAACACCCTCACAATCAGCAGGAAGCATCCGTTCTGCGCCCACTTTGTCAGGGCCCCCGTAAAAATTTTGTATGCTTCAACAAGATCACTTTTCATTCTTATAAACTCCAGCAATTAGAGGCACAGTTTCCTCAAGGACAATCCCATCATCCCAGGGATCAGTCTACTGAACTTCCATTGCACTCCCGTGAAAGCAAGCATACCTAGAAAAGTGTATCTGTACACAACACTCTTTAAACCTGCAGTAAGACAGCTTTCATCAGGTACACAAACCCACCTTGTAATAAAACAGCCAATACACTAGTTGCCTTAATTGCTTGCCGCACCAGTGCAGAACAAGCCACAGTCAGCACGTTGAGAGTCAATGGATTAATACCAAAATGGAAGACTGCTCCCTCACTGGAACAGGTGTACTTTGATGGCCTTCAGCCCACTTAGCTGACTGATGGGGACGGAACATTGGGAAACTTTGCACAGTCACAGCAAGGCATTGCACGACTGCGCCAAGTCAGCTCTACTCCTGTACTTGGATGTTTTAGCATTAATGGTGAATATACCCCTTGTCTGACTGCTTAAAGCACCAGCTTTGAATGACTCACAAACAAAGACATCTAGGTTGTGGTGAACATAAACATTTCTTTACCTCCAGTCCCAGCATGAAGTGAATAAAGCAATGAGAAACAAATTCAAATTGCCACTGGAGTGAGTTAAGAGCCATGTGTGTAATAATATGCTAGATGTATTTTTCTGATTGTATGAAGCCTGGAGGGAAGTCTCAGTCAGTGTCAAGGAGCATCTTCCAATAATTACAAATAAAAACCAAAAGAACTGTGGATGCTGTAAATCATGAATAAAAACAGAAGTTGCTGGAAAAGCTCAACAGGTCTAGCAGCATCTGTGAAGGAAAAATAAAAACGTTAACATTTTGGGTCTGGTGACCCTTCCTCAGATCAGTTCTGAGGAGGGGTCACTGGACCTGAAACATTATCTGTTTTTTCCTTTACAGATGCTGCCAGACCTGTTGAGCTTTTCCAGCAACTTCTGTTTTTAGTCCCAATAATTCCACTCATCTCTGAGAGCACTAGCCCATGCAGGATTGGTATCATGGTGATGTTAATTCAGATGCTGCAGTGCAGAGTGGAAAACACCAATTGGTTGGGGGTGGGGGGGGAAAGACAGTGAAAACACAAACATTGCATTGGTCCTCCTTCAACAGCACAATCAAACGCAGCAGTCAGACTAAGTTGCTCCTACATGCCAGTTACTGATCTGTGACCGTATCTGCCCCAACATTAGTCAGCCAAATAATGTGCCGTCAAGGCTGACTAAATTTGCAGCAAAGTTCTGGTTTGGAGGAAGCAAGTCGAGGGCTGGCCATGCGGAACAACATTAATAACATTCTCGCTTCACACCGTTACAGAATGCAGGCAAGTTTGTGGCCCTCCTACAGTCAGGTGGCATCTCCCTCAACCATATTACAAACAAGTGTTATGCCTTAGTTGTCGGGTGACTGGCTGTTTGCGGCCTGAAACTTCACAAGGAGAAACTGAGAGGCATCAGGCTGTGTTAACAGTGTTGGCTGCAGGGAAAGATACAGGAGGCAGCTGACATAGTTTCTGTCCTTGATCAGTCCCGATGGCCACAAAGATATTTCAATATGGAGCCAGGTGGTGATTTGGATATTTTCTCCTCATTCACACAAGGCCAGGACATTAATCCAGTCACTCCCTCATCCTGTTCTTTCCCATCATTTCTGCAGTGGTTTATCTGATTCCCTTTCGAAAACTATTAAGTCAATCTACACTATCAGACCGCGCACTTTAAACCCCTAATCACTACTTCAGTTTCAATAATTCCTTCTCACCCGCTGCCCCAAAAACTAATGGGAAATGTCATCTTGTCAGGCTTACTCACCCCCATTTTCCTTTCATTCACCTGCAGGCCATTCAGCCCCTTCACACTGGAATAGCCTGGCTTTGATCTGAAACATCACTCTTCCAAAAACAGCCCCACCTTGAGAAATGCCAGTGTGTGTTTGCAGCCCTCCACCCCCTGCAAAGGAGTTCATGCAAGTCACAGTGGCCATCTGGGAAAACACAGTTGCCAAAGATGTGCTCAGCAACATCCTACCTCCTGAAAGGGTAGCAGAGATGGGAACCCTCGAGACACTTCAGACCTGTGTACACTTGAAATGCCTGTCTACTCAATACTAGACTGTGCCCCAAGTGCTGGGAAATGGATCTCCCCAACCCCCTTTTCTGATGAAGGGTCGAGGCCCGGAACGTCAGCTTTTGTAATCCTAAAATGCTGCTTGGCCTGCTGTGTTCGTCCAGCTCCACACTCTTATCTTAGATTAGATGGATGCTTGATGACCAGCAAGGACATGGGCTAAAAGGTCTCTTTTCACACTACAAAAACTCTTCCTGCAATGCCCCATCTGTGCCCTCTGGTGACCAACACTTAAGCAATTGGGAACAGATTCTCATCATTGGCTGTCGAAACCCAAAGAAACAAATGTCGAGTGCTCCCTTCACTGTCTCTACTCCAAGAAGGACCAGGCCAGAAATAAACACAGAATGGAGAAATTCAGGTCTGGCAGCATCCGTGAAATTCTACAGATGCTGCCACACCGGCTGAGTTTTGCCAGCACAGTGTTCGGCTTTTAATCAAACGGATAGGCCCAGGCTCTCCAGTGACTTCACATGACTAGAGTACCCTGGAGACATCCAAGCAAATTTCCAGGGCATCCTTTCATGAGAACCACACCCCCACCACCAAATATTCCAGCTGGGCCAGACCACTGCTCTCTAAAGATTTAGTACTTCAATCCTAGCTTCAGTACTCCAATCCCAGTAATCTCTACCAGCTGCTTTGTTAATCCTCCCTGATTTGTGGTCTGTGCAACAACATTTTGAACCCAGTAGCCACATTAGCTCAATGTCTCTTTCCTGCTCTCTCTAGAGTTCGGCAAAAAAATGCAATCGTACAGCACTGAAACAGATCCTTGGGTCCGAGCAGTTTGTGCCATCCATAATCACAAAGAGAACTAGCCCCACCAGCTTATGCTTGGCCCAGCTCCATCCAAACATTTCTTATTCATGTGCTTATCCAAATTTTCTTACCACGTTTTAACTGTACACCTATCCACCACTTCCTCTGGAGGTTCCTTCAAGTATAAACCCAATTCTCCCATGTTACTGAATGCACTCCCACAGTAACTTGTGATTGATAACTGAGGAAATTACACGCCGAATCACCAACTGCACACCACCGTAATCAGCACTTCGCAGTGACATGGCAATAGCCCAGCAAGGCCAGAAACTGCAACAGCCATTATAAGCTCACCTCCATCTCTGCAGCGCGCAACTGCCCAAAGAACACTTTCCGCATGAACTTGCCGATGAGGAAGACCAAGACAAATGCCTGGATGTACAGCACCTGGTCAGAAAAGAGAATAACCGTTGTGTGAGGTGCATACGAGCAGAATCGATGACAAAGTCAATCTGAAACAGATCGATGGGGGTTGCCCACGCAGCCAACTGGCCAAAAACCAGACCAATTGGCACATTTTTCAGCTTGTCTCAGCCAGGTCAGGAAGTTTGGAACGCAGGCCAGCAATCCTGGCTCAGCGGCTGAAGAGTACTGCACCAAAAGAGCCACATGTACTAAAATGAGAAGTAAGTGGAGGTTCTTACAGGTGGACAGACTGTTGAATGAAGCGGTATGAGTTTAATTTTGTTTGGTCAGGCATTGCGTGGGGTTTCTTTCACTCCATGTCCCGAGCCAAATCGTTTGAGGGAACAAATACCTTGTTTTAATTTTCAAAAACTTAGTTTATTTCGCTGACTTTCAGCAGGATCCCAACCAGTTGCCCTTGATATATTTCATGAGAGAGTGAGTGACAGTGACACTTTCAAACAGAAAATATTGATATTAAGATGAACTTTTTTCCTAGCCTCAACATACTTTGGGATAATCAAAATCAAAATGCGAAAAGACATTTGCCCCAACAGTCCACTGTGTGCGCGTATTTGCACACCAGCTCCTTGGCAAAGTTTTTAAACATGCACACTGCAGTACTAGGCAATTGTTTGACAGAAGAGCTGCAATTTCAGCTTTTTTGGAAGTCAGTCACCTTGCTTTCCCAAAACAGACTCCACTAAAAGGGTGAAAAGAACAGCTGTACTACACAGTAAGTTTGGCAGCTACTTCCTTGTTAACCCATAAAGTGGCAAATTCTTGAATTCCTACCAGTGCTGCAGGTGCCCCTATATCAATTGGAATGTTAGAGCTTAGCACCTTGACTATTACCTCCAGGGCCCTGGCTCCTTTTCACTCTGCAGTACCTAAACGTTTTAGGCAACTCCACTACTTTTTCACCATCACTACTTCACCTGGATGCTCCATATAACAACAACAAGTGTTAAGAACAGCACTTCAGTTACCTATTCCTCGCCACTGTTTGGAGCATGCCCTCTTGGCCATCGGCCCCTATTTGATTGAAGAGAAATTCCTGGAGTTAACTGTAATAGCTGCTTGGGTACCTCCTTCCTCGCCACATCTTCCAGAAAGGGACAGGGACAGCCTCTCTTACCCTGTCCAGCCACCCGACTCCAACAGCCACAATCACTGTCCTGTCGGGAATAAAGTTTCTAACTTTTAACTCAGATAACATTCTGGGCAACCAGATTAGAATCCCACAGCAGCAGATGGTGGAATTTGAATTCAATAAATATCTGGAATTAAGACGATAACGATGACCGTGAATCCATTGTTGTAGTCAGAAAAACCCATTGGGTTCACTAATGTCCTTTAGGGAAGGAAACTGCCATCCTTACCTGGTCTGGGCCTACATATGACTCCAGACCCACAGCAACGTGGTTGACTCTGAAATGTCCTCTGTGCAATTAGGGATAGACAATAAGTTGAGGAACTCTCGGGCTGAGTGGATTATATGGGGTGACTTGTTGACAAGGTTCTTTAGTCTCCTTTGTAGTTCCTTGGCTAATCTATGTGATGGCGTACCTGGCAGGGAGACTATGGGTCCAAGGGGTGCTTCCAATTTGTGTACTTTTGGGAGGCTGTAGAATTGGGGTGTGTTGGTTCCTTCAGGTTTCATTCTTAGGAAGTCTGTTTCATTGATCTGTTCGAGTCTGTTAAGTGTGTTGAGGATCTTGTTGTCTAGTTGTGGTGTCAGGTCTGTCTGCACTTGCCAGTATGTGTTCTTGTTGGCTGGCTACGCACATGCCTTGGAGAGGTAATCCCATTTATTTAGTATTACTGTCATGCACCACCATAGATAATAAACGTTGCCTGGTCATCTTGTGAATGACTGAAGAAAAACAAACAAAATTCCACCCTTGGGTGACTATGTGAAGTTTGCACATTTTCCCTGTGTCGGTGCAGATCTTCTCTTATGTGCTCCAGTTTCCTTCTCAATTCAAAGATCTACAGGTTAGGTGGATTGGGAAATACAGGGTTATAAGTTAGGGTGGTGGGGCTCTGGATAGAATATTCTTTGGAGGGGTGATATTGACTCAAAAGGGCTGAACGGCCTGCTCTCACGCTGTAGGAAGTCTATGATTCTAATTGAAACGCACCGAGCACAAGTGAAGTTTAAACTGATTTCTGGGACAGCACAAGATGATTTAGTATAAAACAGAAATGCAGTTGATACCAGGGGAGCAAACCAGATTGGAGTCAAAATGTCTAAATGCAGCCATAGTTAATATACTGCATCATTAGTTAACTCAAGCTGTTTAGAGATGTGGTTCCCTAAAGACGGAACAAGGGATCTTACGAAGTGTCTCATCAACTGCCCACCACCCCCACCCACCTCCAAATCCCCCGGTGACGTGTGATGCTCAGATTTTCTCACACCTAAACCTGTACTGTTTGTTCATAGAGCTACACACCTGCAGCAGTGAAACCAGAACTGGTTGTGAAGGGTCACTCAACCTGAAACATTAACTCTGATTTCTCTCCACAGGTGCTGTCGGACCTGCTGAGCTTTTCCAGCAATTTCTGTTTTTGAAACTGGAACTGGCTTGAGTTGAGAGCAATCCAGGCTAGGACTCCCAACGCAACAGGAAAATATTCAGGAGATGCTTTTTCCTCAGGTGAGGCAAACAGAGTCTTTTCTCTGCTCTCTCCAACAAGCACATGAAAGATGCCACTGCAATATCTGAAGAACAGGGGATTTTCCTGGAGTCATCACCAACATATCTCCTTCAACCAAAACAGACCATGGGGATTCTACGCAAAAATAAGGGTGGCCATGTTGCTATAACTTAACAAGGACAGAAACAGTAAATTTACTGCAACAGTCAAATCCGAAAGCAACAAGATCTGCACAACTTTCAGGCTTGGGTTGATAAGTGCAAGTGCACGTGCGAGGTAATCCCACCCCCAACACAAACTAACTATTCTTTCACAGGATGTGGGCAGTCCTGTTTAAGTGAGCATTTATCACCAATCCCTAATTGCCCTGGAAAGAAAAGGTGACGAGCTGCCTTCTTGAGTTGCTGCAGTCCATGGGGGTGTAGACACACCCACAATGCAATTAAGGAGCGTGTTCTAGGAGTTTAACGCAGTGACAGCAAAGCGGTGATGTAGTTTCAAGTCAAGATGAATGAATGGCTGAAGTTGAACTTCCAGGAATTGGCATTCCCATGAACCTGCTGTCCTCATGTTTCCTGTGGTATGTGTCACAAATTTAGATGGTGCTTTCAAAAGAGTCTGTGTAAGTTCCCTCAAAAGGTATTGGCTTGTGTTAGGTACATCTCTAGAGCTGCAGCCAGGAGACTGTGGCGAGGGCACATTAGGTTGTGCAAACATGCAATCTACTGGCCAGCCTTAGTGAGCAAGAAAATCAGTCATTTCACAAGACCAGCTGTTTAATAAAAAGTTAAAGCTCAACAAAACACTAGAAAGGGAACTCCTCCTCCAGGCCACTTCAAACTCAGTTCGACTAAATGATTGTTCAGAGGTTCACATTCTGAATTGAGACTCAGCAATACACCCAGCTCTGTTCTTGGGGCCACAAGATCAGCTGAGGGTTGTAGCAAGTTCGGCCTTTGCTGTAGCAGTATAAAAGGAAAAACAGGAACTAAACTGGACCATATGCACTTGTAATCCTTATCAGCCATTTAAGGATTTGGGTCTGAACTCGCACATCCACTCCACTTTGTATGACACAATTAGACAAGGGAGTGTAAATGCAGATGCAGACTGATTGGTTCAAGGGATCCGTGTCTATGTCACATACTTCATACATACTGCCAGCATATTCCCAAATGTGTAATCTGCCCCCAGGCTACCACAAGTCATTGACCAGCTGTCCTCTGGCAGCAAGCAAACAAGCAGTAATGCACAGACAGAGGCTTTACCACAAAGATCACTGTGGTTCAATAACCTGTCTAGATAGGCACATCTTGTGGTCACTTGGCAGGAGTACCACAGAACAATGAAGAAACGTGGCAAACCAGTGCCTTTTAGGGCAGGGACAGTTTGCGTCACATTGGTGAAGCTCCAAGTGACTAACATTCTAGCATGCTGAAATACAAGACCGAAACACAATGGAAAGTTACCTCAAAACAAACAGTCAACTAAGGCCCACATGTATGTTAAAGGAGTAATTAAGGCTCCTTCCATATCATAAAATAAAACAAAGAATTGCAGATGCTCGAGACCTGGAAAAAAAACACAATTGATGGTGAAACTCAGCGGTGAAAGAGTCACAGGCCTCAAAACGATAACTCTGCTTTCTTTCCACAGCCGGTGCTAGACCTGCCGAGTTTCACCAGCACTTTCTGTCCTTCCATATGGTACTGGCTACAAGAGCCACATGGCAGTGTGAAACACTGACAAAGCACCTGCCAAAATAAACAACCGCCCCACATAAACACAGCAGACCCAAAGACAAGGCCAAAAAAGCCAAACCAAAGTACAGAATTCAGAAAATTACTGGCTAGGAGCAACAGCTCATCCTCTCCCATGATGGAATTATCGATCTCAAAAATTCAAGATTGACAGGGCCAGTAAATCAGCTCACCCTTCACAAAATACACTTTGTTCCAATTTGAAAGCTACAAGAATCAAGAGACCCACAAACAAAAAGCTCACCAATCTCATTAAACAGTCATGCAAGTGCTTAAAGTTAAACATTAAAACAGTGAGGCGACTGCAGATACAGTACAGAAAGACACATTAACGTCACTGGTTACAGTAACAAAAAGCAGCCCAATGATTGGTAACACATGAAACCCTGGTCAACATTTTACTTTTTCCAGATTATTAATTTACTGAGACTTCTGAAGGAGCTCCTGTTAATGGATCTTACCTAGAACTACACCCACTTTCTAATCAATATCTTACTCTTCCCCAGGCAGTGCTGCAGTATGTAGTGCTCTCACCCTTAAATTCAACAACTCCCACCAACCTACACCCACACCGTGCAGCCACCCCCACCCCCCAATAACCTGAGCAGCAAAACCATGCCAACACACAGGGAGGTATCACACTGTCGGACGGTGCTATCTTTCAGCTCAAACTTCCAACGGAGGAGCCACCTGTCCTCAGCGACTACTTCAAAAGAATAACCACGGAGCTCTCCCTGGTTCATCCAGGATGAAGGACGAACATCCTTCAACCAACATCGCCGGCCGTTATTATTGCTGCTTTTTGGTGGATCTTGTCGGGTGCAAGCAGACTGCCACATTTCTGGTAACATTGATCTCGCACAATTTTTTTTTTCCCCCCCATAGGATGTGACCACTGCTGGTTTAGCCCAGCATTTGTACCGCGTCCCCAATTTCCCCTGGAGAAGTTGGTGGTGACTTGCCTCCCCGAGCCACCGCAACATGTGCATTTTAGGGAGTTCCAGAATTTTGACACGCTTCATATTAAAAAAAAAGTACCTTTTCTTTCTCTTAAACAACTGCTCTTATCATTTTCCACATGTGCAGCAATCCAAAACGCAGCTCCGCGCTCGAAAGACAGTAACTGTCATGCAGAAACTTACCGCCATACTTGGGCTGGATTTAGTCAGGTACACCACAGTGGGATAAAACTGCCGCTTCAGGTAATAGGCATGGGTGACCACAGTTGTGGTGAGCACCAGGCTGGCAGCAGTGGCCAACGTCGAACGGACCATCGCGTCTCTCCCTGCAGGAAACAGCTTGCTGGAAATTCACCGGGAACCTGAGTCCCGGAACTGGGCCGTGGCAAAATGTTTCTTGAAACGACAACAAAAAAAAAATCAGTCCGTGACCACCCCTAGTGAGTGGGAAGGTGCGTCGCTCCAAACAAAGATCGCTCAGGAATCTGCTGGCACTCCTTGGCTAGACTTTAGGATCTCACTGTTGGATGAAAAATAAAAGAGAGAGGGGCAGATGATCACAATCTCCACAATGTTTTGAATCCAAAGCACAATGCAAATTGGAGCATGGTACAGTTAATGGAGCAGGGGTCAGGTCAGGGTGAGGGGTAAATTTTAAACAACTGATGGTCATGGGGAAGATTTAAACAGTTTGCTTAATGTATTTGTGGTATGTGGACATCACTGACTAGGTCAGCAGTCATTGACTCTTAACTTGGAATAGACAATCAAATTGCTGTAAAACTGGCATCATATGTAGACCAGAGCGGATCAGGACAACAGATTTCCTTCCCTAAAAAGGACATTAACAAACCGGATGGCTTTTTAAAATAATGGATAGTGGTTACTGGGTCACAAGGACAACTTTAAACAATTTTTTTAAAAACTGAATTTAAAATGTCACCATATGCCATGGCAGGATTTAACCCTTTGTACCCCGGGCTTAAAATTTGTTGTACTGGATTATTAACGTGCTGACATTATCCCGAACACCCAAAGCTCTCCTTTAAAAACAAAACTGGCAGTATTTCAATCATCAAGAGGCTGAGCCGAGGTAGTTAAACATGCACAAGTTTTAGAGGGCGGGGACATATTAATAAGCAGACAGGTTTTAAGAGGACTGGGGAATTTTTTTTTAAAAAACAGAGTGGGCTTCAGAGCACCAGGAGAAGCTCTATAAACAGATCAAAGGCAGGGGAGCTGGGAAGACATCTAAAACAGTGGCTGAAATGGGGGATCAGAGGAGCTGGAGGCGACATCCTAAACAGCCAGAAAGGGGAGGGGGGAGTGGGGGGTTGGGGTTGGAGGGACTTCAAAAAAAGGTGCTGGCGGGGGGCGACATCCTAAACAGCCAGAAAGGGGGGGGGGGGGGGGGGAGGGGGAGGGGGGGGGAGACTTCAAAAAAGATGCTGGCGGGGGGCGACGTCCTAAACAGCCAGAAAAGGGGAAGGGGGGGAGGGGGAGGGAGAGGGAGACTTCAAAAAAGATGCTGGCGGGGGGCGACGTCCTAAACAGCCAAACAGGAGGGGATACTTCAGAGGAGCTTTGTGGCGACATCCTAAAGAGCCAAGGGGGACACTAACCAGTGCCCTGGGGCGGGGAAGCCAGGCCTCAATCCCACAGACGCCACTTCCCAGTATATGGCCCAGCTGGCGTAAGATGCCCTCCCTCCCCCGCAAGTACAGCAAGTCGAAAACAGAGAAGGGCAAGGCCACCTCACACTCACAGGGTGGTGCTGCCCCCCCCACCACCTTCTCGGGCCCCAGGGTCGGACTCACTGACACGGGACACCCTCGGAGCGACTTGAAGACTTCAGACAACTCACTTCCGGTCGGAGGGTTCGTCCGCCCTCTTTATCTTCCCCCACTTCCGTCCTCACAGCCCCGGTGCCCGGGATTTTGTCGTCCCCCACCCACCAGCAGCGCGGGAGAAGACGAATCCCCGAACAAAAGGTCCGCATCCTCACCGTCTCCGACGGCGACAGCTGCTACCGCTCACGACGGCTCCACACACCTTCCTACTCCTCAATCATCTCATTCGCATCCAACCGCGCCAGCCAACGACTGGGAAATTTTGTTTTCACGTTTGTACACAAATCCTGCTTCAGTCCTCCCACCTGAAGCGATCAAGGATACCGAGTCCGTGGCCGCTTCCCATTGGTCACCGCACCGTCCAACGAACGCACGGCAGCTCCGCGGGGGCCATCGGCGGCCTCGTCCAATCAGAACCCCCGACGATCTCACAAAACCACCAATCAGGAGCCATGACTTCCCGTCTCCGATCTAAACCAATGGGATACCGCGTCGTGTGACGCCGGTGGTGGGGGCGGGCGTAAAGTGAATCCTCGAAGGACGTTTTTAAAACATATTAATTTTTAGGGAACAAAAATTATGATATGACGAAATAGAGAAACCTTTGGAGGGTTAGGCTTTTAACTTTCCTTCCATGATGTGTTGATGTGGAAGCAGAAGACGGCGGGTGCGGGGCGGGTCACGCGGCGGTTGCCATGGTTGCTGGGCGGAGGGGGCGGGGTGGGCCGCTGGTCGCCATGGTCACCGTGCGGCTGGGAATTTGCTTGGATTGGGGGGGGGGAGTTTGGACGGGCCCCTTGTTGCCATGGTTACGCAGCAGCAGGCAGGGGCGGGGGGGGGGCGTGGCGATCGGGTTGGAGGGCGATCATTGGTGGCGACGCGCTGACCTCAGCGCGGCGGCAACCTATGAAAAGCCGGTTGGCGGGCCGGGAGCCGGCAGGTGCGGCACGTGCCTCAGTCCAGGTGAGAGGGAAGCGATGGCAATATGGCGGTGGGAAATGGGCATCAGATGTTGTGGTGATGCAACGAAAAGATCAAACGGGTTGGGTTGGGTTGGGTTGGGTTGGGTTGGGTTGGGTTGTCGGGAAGCGATTGATGAAACTGGGCTTGGACGCTGGAAAGCTGAGGGCGGTGGGGAATTTGACTTTATTGTCACCTGAAGGCTGGGCGTGGGGTGGTAGGTCGCACAGTGAAGGTGGGCCTAATGCAAGATGTCTGGCTGAAGGAATGAAATAGAAAAAGTGGTGAAGGATGAAGTAGGCTGAAGAAGCAGGCTAGGAATGTGAGTGGGGTGTGCTGAGAAGGGAAGGTTTTGTGGTAGGATGCTGAGGTGTTGAGTGGATGGGGTGAGGTAGGGCAATCTGGTAATGCTAGGATTAAGATAATAAAATGTGAGGCTGGATGAACACATTTTATTATCTTGGAATTCTCCAGCATCTGCAGTTCCCATTATCTCTAATGCTAGGATTAAGCTGTTTTCCGTTGTTTGCTTGCTCCTTCATTCGCTGTGACCGTACCAGATTGTTTGTTTGGCTCAGTGCCTTGTTCTTCAATCCTTTGGTCCTCTTTTCTTCTGAGTACTGTAACCCCTTTTTTAAAAAAAATCATTGTTTTACCCTTAATCTCTGTTTCTGGCAGAGAATGTCACTGGTTTGCTACTCTGGGTGAAGATGTTACTCCTCATCTTCATTATAAATGCCTTGTATCCTATGTCTGTGGCCCCCTGGTTTTGAACTCCCTAGTTAATGGGAGCATCCTTCAAGATATGGAGGAGAGTGAGATGCAGGGAGAGTGAAGGATGATGTTAAGAGCTAAGGGTGAAGGATGGATTGTGTGGGATGGAAGGCAGGATAAATGGAGTGCAAGGCCTAGATGTTAGGGGAATGCTGGTGTGAATGAGAAGCAGGACATTTTAGATGTTGAGTGGGAAGGGAAGATTGTGATTCCTTTGCAATGCCTATAACTAGTCATCTGAGGACCTCAAGCTTATGTTGCAATATGAAGTTTAAATTCCACCATAGCAGCTTGCAGTTGTCCAAGAAGGTAGCTTATTACCATTGACTCAAATGCTGGCTGAGATAGTGATGGCTGTATCATGAGAATAAATAGTTTTAAGAAAGCTGGTGGATTTTTCAATTTGAATTGAATGCTATCTAAAAGGGGCAAGATGAGCAGTTTTCTTAAATATGTAGTACTTGGAAATATATATTCTGGATTGAAATTGAGGTATTTGTGATGTATTGGACCAAAATGTGTCACTCAGGTTTTTCTTGGGTTTCTCCCCACCCCCACCCCTGGGTGATCTCAGTAACTGTGGCCTGTCTTTTTATACAGGATTGTAAAGACACATCTGTTTCAGTGCCTTGTGAAATAGCAAATGTATCTGCTGTCATTGCTTAAGAGTCTCCAGACTAACAGTAATGGGGTTACCTCCTGAAACCCAAGCCACTTTGCCTGATGGCAATTGCAGATGGGCCACCAATGCTAGTTTTGACAATGATGCCCACCTCAAAGAGAGGGTGTCCAAAAGCATCTAGAAGTTGGGGTTAACAAAGTGTGGAGTTGGAGGAAGATGAGTCATGACTGAAATTCAGCTTTCGTGTTCCTCTGCCTGGCTTGCCGTGTTCCTCCACCTCCACACTTTGTTATCTCTGACTCCAGCATCTGCAGTTCTTGCTATCTTCGAAGTTGGCGGTTTCCTAGCATGCAGCATCACCTATTCAGGTTTTTTATTTGCTTGGATGTGGGTTTTGCTGGCTGGGCCAGCATTTCTTGCCCATCCCTGGATGCCCTCAAAGGTGGTGGTGAGCTGCCTTCTTGAGTCGCTGCAGTCCTCCAGCTGTGTCGATCCACAATGCTACTTGGGAGTATTTTGACCCAGGGACACTGAAGGAATGGTGATATATTTCCAAGTTAGGATGGTGAGTGACTTGGAGGGGAACTTGGGGGTGAGATGGTGTTCCCATATATGTAATCCCATTCTAGATGTAAGTGGGTTTGGCAGGTGCCGTCTGAGGATCTTTGAATTTCTCCAGTGCATCTTGTAGATGGTGTACACTGCTACTGAGCTTTGTGGATGTAGTGCCAATCAAGCAGGCTGCTTTGGTCTGAGACTAAAGTGTTGAGTCTTTGCCTTTTGAGGAAAAGAGTTTGAATGAGAGTAAAGCCTGTCTTAGTTTTAGGTCAGAAATAGATTTCTTTGGTTAACTGGTGGCTAAAATGCACTGGTGTGTTTGTGTGGAAAGAGGCTATAATTGGATAATTAGAGCTTGCTGAATGGTTGTACAGACCTGAGGCTGAGTGGCCTCCTACTCTTTGATACACAAAGGAGTGAGTGCAAAAAAAAAGTGCCCACATTAAGCACAAGAGTGGGATTTTGTGGTGGTTAGACTTAGTGTTGTCTTGGTTCTGTCTCCTCCCTCCTAAATGGCACCCTGAGGTGGATGATGTCAGCTGCCTGAGGGGCTTGGAATATACTCTTAAACGGGCATGTTTTTTTAAAAATTGGGCAGTCTTTCTTTTGTTTCTCTAAGTAAAATCTTCATTTGAAGAGCTGGTGCAAACATGATGGGCTGAAAGGTTTCTTTGTGTGATGTAACTATTGTGGTTCTGCATCTTAGTTTGAGTATCCCTTCACTAAGCATTTGTGTAAAGGAAAAATGAACTTTATCCTTCAGTTAGTTTTGTGTTGTGCATTAATGCATTGAGCTCAGTCTGATTCACACCTTCAGATATCGGGGGGGAAATCATTTTTCAGGTTACTGGTTTGATCTGGTGTTCCTAAGAATGTACTTTAACTGTAGAAAGTTGCCTGTTTCAGACTGGCTTTAGAAAGCTGTTTATTTGCCCTGCAGGTTGTTACAAACTACTAACCTTTCCTATTGGCCTGGAGGTTTTTTGGAAGTTCTTCAATAACTGGCGTCCTTTGGGCATGTTGCTGAACTGCTCATTCAATGTAGATGTGAGCTGGTAGTGGGTGTCACTATGCTATACCGTGCCCTTCTATACGCAAGTGAAAATGTTTTTCATCCTGTGCCCCACTGTAGAGATAATGTCCGTCTGTCATCTCTAATGACAGACGTGTTGTTGAATCTGGGGTCTTGCTGGCTAGTGGTGTTTAGGTGGTGTAGAATTCAGTAGATCCACAAAACCCTGTTTAAAAAGCTAAGGGAAGAATTTCTTCAGTAAATGTGAAATGATGTTGCAATAGTAACAGCAGGTGCTGGAGGAACTTGCCTAGGTCTTTCAGTAATTGAAGAGAAACAGTTAAAGTTTCAAATTGAATGTGATTCCTTTTTAGAACAGAAATTCTGTTGCTCTTATTCCATTTCTGATGCATTTGGCTGCAGGTGTTGCAGGGTGAAAAACTAGACGAGTTAATACTTTCACTTTTCTACTATTGAAACTATGCAACGTGGCTTAGTGCTGTAGTCCTGACCCTAGAATGGTGTGAATGATAATGTATATAGTCTGTAGTTGATACTGTCTATCAATTGATTCCTGATTTGCCGACAAAACATCATGTTTCCCATTCACTTGCTGTTGAAGCCAAATTCTTTTTTTGGTTTAAATCTATAAATAATGATTGTTTTTGTCCTGTACAACTGAGCCTTAGTACAACTCATCCATACCAACCAGATACCCTGAATTAATCTAGTCTCATTTGGCCCTCTAATCCCTTCCTATCCATGTCCCCATCCAGATGCCTTTTAAATGTTGTAATTGTACCAGTCTCCTGTTCCTCTGGCAGCTCATTCCACACACCTAACATCCTCTTTGGGGGAGGGGTTGTGGGGGGAGGTGGGGAAGGTACCCCTCAGGTCCCTTTCAAATCTTCCCCGTCTCTCCTTAAACCTATGTCCTCCAGTTTTGGATTCCCTACCCTGGGGGAAAAAGTCCTTTGTCTGTTTACCCTATCCACACCCCTCATGATGTTTATACTCCCCAAAAGGTCACGTCACAGCCTGGGGTTTGGGGCGGAGGTGTGAAAAGCCCCAGCCTGTTCGGCCTCTCCTCAAAACTCAAACTTTCCAACCTTAGCAACATCCTCAATTTCAGTAACATCTTTCCTATAGCAGGGAGACAAGAATTGAATGTGTTAGTCCATCTTCAAAATAATGTGCTAGTCTAGGATTCTATCAATATTTGACTTAATAGTTTTTAGCTCCTTCTTGCACTCCTGGGTTGAAGTTGGTTGGAACATTCCCTGAGCTGGGAAATCCTTACTAGTGAGGTGACAGGAAAGCATTGAATTTGACCTCTGAACTATTTGTGCAGAAGTTGAACCTGTCTTGGAGTAATCTCCCAAGACAAAATTTAAAAAAGCTAAGTCTGACTTGCTGGAGAATTGAGCAATGACTGTCATGCATGTACTTTTCTGCACAAGAAACAATGTGGAGATTTCCTTGGACCTGCTAATCGGTCTGTTTTTTGTATATATTGCAGACCACCCCTAATTGCCCTCATTTACCATCATGAGGCACAACCAGACCCGCGCTCAGAATCCCTCTTCGGTCACCGTTCAGGTGAAGCCAGGGGTTTCAAAATTGTCACATCAGAGCCGGGATTTGGTTGTTCGGAAGCCTAGGCTACACGAGAGGGGTGAAGGGGAATCCAGCAAGATGTCAAAGGTCTCCAAGGACGTTCCGTTTATCATACAGCACCATGAGTTGGAAGCCTTTCTTAAACTCCTTGGTATGTCTCTGAATTAACTTTATTCACGTAGAATGAGCGTGTTCTAATGTCTTATTTCTGCTTTCATGCACCACAGTTATAACGGATGTGTAACTGTCAAATGGGTAGACATGTTGAACTGAAATAAGTGGAGATTGGAGCTGGTCATTCAGTATTTGAATAGGGAATATGTAACTCTGCCCAAATATTGCAATAGCACTAACTAACTTCCCCAGTTAGTTGCGTGTAAAGGGGTTCTGTCTAATACTTTAGCTTAGAATTTGAGCTAGCTTTTAATAAAAAGTTTACACTTTCCCAGAATGACTCCCTAGCCCTGGGACATCCAAGTGCTTTCTAGACAAAAGGTGTTGCCTCTGTTGTAAAGTAGGACATAACGGCATAATGAAGTTCTACAAAACCACAATCTGATAATCCTTGGAATTCCCAGAGTGTGGAAGCAAGCCATTCAGCCCTTCAGAGTCCACACCAACCCTCGGTGTCTTTTCCCCCCAGACCCAACCACATACCCGATCCCAATGACTCCACTTTTTTCATGGTCAATCCACCCTAACCTGTATTTCTTTGGACTGTGGGAGGAAACTGGGCCACCCAGAGGAAATACCACAGACACTGGGAGAACATGTAAACTCCACACAACCAGTCCCTGGCACTGAGACACTGGTGCTAACCTCTGAGTCATTGTGCTGCCTAAAGAATGACCCGGTGTCTCCTCCCATGATGTTAGGGGATACATTTTCTGCCCAGGAAACCAGGGAGAACACCCTGTCTACTCCCAAGTATTAGTTTTAGGACGTCATAGAACATTGACTTCCTACAGTATAGAAACAGGCCACTGGGCACCAAGTCCACAATGACCCTCCAAACAGTAGCCCACCCAGACCTAACCCACATTTCCCCATCGCTAATTCACCCACCTTTGTCACCTTTTAGACAGTTGGGGAAACCCACACAGACGTGGGGCAAACAGCAATGGTCTAGCAGAGGGTGGGATTGAACCTGCCTCCCTAGCACTGAGGCACCTGCCAAAATACTGTTTAATATCTCCTCTGATTACTGCTTTGGTGTTTGAGACAATTTTTCTCATGTACTGAGTCTCTGGAGTGGATCTTGAACCCACAGCCTCTGAGACAGAAGTGTTTTGCCCAAAAATTGTTGAGAATTTAAAACCACTTGGCCTGGACGTAGTTTAGCCCTTTTTTCTTTACTACTAGGAGTGTTGATTGCGCAAGGGTGAAAATATATAGGCATCAGCCATTTTTCACCAAGACCAGATGGACTACAACAGTCCAAGGAGCAGTGTACTGTTACCTTCTCAGAGCAATTAGGAATGGATAATGCATACTACTTCAACATTCATGGGAATGGAAAAAGTTAGAAATGACAGCCACAGAACCTTGAAGATATCTTGACTTGTATAGTGTTTTCAATGAAAGCAATTTTTTCACCAATACTGCATCAATCTTCTAACTTGTTCTGGTGGGATGTATGCAGTCATGTAGATATGGTATATTAAAAATGAAAATACTTTTGCCTGTGATTCCATGGCATGTTGAAATAACCATGAGAACAGCTGCTAGTTCAGCATGGCACAGTACTGATGGGATAAAGTAGCTCTGAACTGCGCAAAATAAACGCATTCAGCAAGTGCAGTTAATTTTAGAACTGCAGTCACAGTTCACTAGCTGCCATTCTTTCAGCGACTATCCTTGAGCAGCAATGAGCTGAAGTTCTGTCTTGAATCATTGATTTCTGAAGGATTAACATTGATCAGCATTGAGCAATTCACATTGTTTTCTTTTCTAAAATATGCTGTGAGGCACTTCATTGTGGTGTTCTTGAGCAAAATGTGATAAAGATGCTTGACGATATTCTTTGGAGACTATGGGAAATTAGCCCTTTTTTGAAAAGGTACCTTTTTTAAAAAGAGTGGGAGAGATGGAGGGAAGCCCATTTCTGCAGCTCAGGAGCTGAAGACCAACAGTGGAGTAAAGCAAATAGGGCATACCAGAAATCCAAATTTGAAGTGCACGACTTTAACAACCCTATAATTCGGGATGGAAAGGGAAAACTCATTGAAGGAGTTGAAAACCTGAGACGTGAACTTTTCTAAAATTGAACTGGACAGCTTTGAATAGTTGGAGGTTAAAATTCAAAACTTGGGTACAGTGTGAGTATAAAGGGTGTCCCATTCAGGATGGAGATGGGGAGGAATCTCTTGGAGTCTCATCATTCAGCAAAGAAACGGACCCTTTAGTCCAACTTGACCACGTTGACCAAGTTTTCCCAACTAATCTAGTCCCACTAGCCAGTATTTGGCTCATATCCCTCTAAACATTCACTAACCACCTATCAAAATGTCTTGTATAGTAAATGTAACTGTACCTGCATCTGCCACTACTTCTTAGTCTATTCCACACAAACCACCCTCACCTACAGCTGTGGATGAAATGTACATCTGAGTGGGACCCCTGTAATTTCTTTAACTTCCTAGAGTGACCAGGGATACACTTGATCAGGTTCTGGAAATTTATTCACCTTTTACTTTTTAAGATCGCCAGCATTAGCCTCCTGCCTTTTAATGTAAATTATTTTCAAGACCTCAATATTCATTTCTAAGTTTTCTAGCTTCTATATCTTTCCACAGTAAAAACTGATGTGAAAATATTTGTTCACTATCTCTTACATCTCATGTGATTCTACGCATGGAGAAGCCCATTGATCTCTGAGGCCCCATTCTCTCCATAGTTGCTGTCTTGCTGTAAATGTACGTGTGGAATCTCTGGATTCTCCTTAACCTTTGTATGCCAAGGCTATTTCATCCCCTTTTTGTCCCCTTGATTTCCCTCTGGAATGCCCCTACGCCACTTGTGTTCGAGCAATTCACTTGATCCAGTTGCAACACCTAATATGACTCCTTATTCTTGACCAGAGCCCCAATTTTTGAGGTCATTAGCTTGTAGAATTATCTTCAGGTAAGCAGTGGGAGCTGGATCTCTGGATGTACCCTAGACTGAATTAGGCGAACTCTGATGGATTCATGGGCAGGGAAAGATGGTCATGTTGGAAAGTTGAATTGAGGCCACAATCTGATCAGCTTTTTTAAAAAAAGCAGCCTCAAGGGGCTGAAGACCCACTCCTAGTTGTTCTGTTCTTACCTGTTTGAACAAGGTGATTGGTGCCAGATTTAACCATATTCCAGAGGATGACTGCACTCTGCTCTCCCTGCAATGTGTTGGTAGCAGTCTAGACTTGTTAAAATGCCAAGCCAGGATTAAAATTGCCACCTTTGAGGTCAACTGAGTCTTGCTGCTACTCCAGAACAGTACTTCTGGTGGCTCCGCATGCATCTGCTCCTGATCATCAACGTTGAACTTGTGAAAGGGTAATATGTCCACCTAATTCTTCACAAATCTGTCCTGTGCCAGATCAGTGCATTTTTAAAGGTGATTGGTGATTCTGTTTCTGTTCTGAACCTTCCTTCATTACGTTGTGATTAAGAGCACAAAGGTTGGACTAAAATACCTAACTGCTTTGAAAACCATGATCTTCATTTGACTTTGAAAGAGTAGAAATCCAGAAAAGCTGGTTTAATTCCCAAATAAGAGTCTTGTGTTCTACCATTTTTATATTAACTCACTTCAAACATTGTGGACCATCAATCTATCTTTGAAACTTAACTTGTTCCCCCTCACCCCTGCATCCTACTATTCATTTATTTTCATGGATTTGACATTTTTTCTAAAACTTTATTTAGTTTCATTGAATATGTTGGAGATCTCACTAACTGGGTATCTATTGCCTGTGCCCATTTTATCAACATAATGATGGCCATGCTTCCTCATTCAATGGTACTCCATGCTGTGTAATTAAAGGAGATTAGAGTGGTGATATTGGGATGCAGTGTGATGTAGATCCCACTGCACAGTCCAGAGAAACTCAAATGTTCCTGTTGCTCTGACTATGGAAGGAAACTGGTCACTTATCTGGTGACACTGGAATCTTGTGTATAGATTGTCAAGTTTGCCTATTTTGCAAATGTAGATGTTGTGACATTGTGAGCCATGCTGTAGTATGTTATATAGTTTGAAGTACTGATTAAAATGCTAATATTTATATGAAAATATTTGGGCAGGAGTTATCACCTTTGGTCAACTTTCATTATTGACTAAGATAATGAGCTGATCTGATATTAGCCTCTCTCTGCTTTTATGTTCCCTTGAGTCCCTGACTGTTTGCAAGTGTATCCATTCCAATATTTATATACATTTGAAAGACTCGCTCTATGGTGGAGAATTCCACAAGACTGGAATGATTTCAGGTGGCTGGGTGAGGATGTTTTTTTTTTGGGGACTCCTGCGGTCATGAGCAAGGGTTTGTAGCTCTGAGTCTGCTACAACTCCAGACCACCAGAGGGCACCCTAGTGCTGCATTCAAATGCTGTCTTGAAATACTGGGGGAGGATGAGGGCTGGTTAGAGGTGGTAGATTAGAGCTAAACTTTACCTCTGATACCCAGTTAAATGTTGTGTGGGGATAATGTGTGGATAAAAATGCATGTTCAACTTGGTGCCACATGACTGTGTTTCTTAATGGTTATTATTGCCCTCAAGGGAGCAGAAGTGTGCCAAGGGGTATGTGCAGTTCTGCTAAATGTAGAGCTTAACTTCAAAGGACCACCCCTCTTCAATTTTTCAGTTGAAAACCATTAGCACCCCTTACCCATTCCAGTGAGGTTTGATTAAAAATGGTGAATAATTGGAGGTTAAGATTCAAAACTTGGGTACAGTTTGAGTATAAAGGGTGTCCCATTCAGGGTGGAGATGAGGAGGAATTGAAAATGGTGATAGGAATAGCCTGCAAAAGTTCAAGGGCAGTCATGTTTGATCGTGGTTTTTTTTCTTCCTGCCTTAAGTCCAGCAGTGACCTTTTGAAATGACTATGCAACTTGCAGTGGGCATCCTGCTGTATTCACTATGAAACTAGAACAAACTGCCCAATGTTTTGCTACATACCTGCATTTGGTAGCTTGCTATGTTTGGTCTGAATTTTATTTCTTGCAGATGATGAGGTGATTCAGGATTTCCTCTGGATGGACAGTTGCTGCCGAATTGCAGATAAGGTACTGGGGAGTGGCCATCGTGCATGCTGCTGGTATGCGGGGCTTGAAAGTGAGCAGTTCAAATGTTCAGGCAGTCCTGAAACTAACACTATTACTCAGCTCTCTGCAGAGTTTGCATGTACTGTGTGGGTTTCCTCCCACAGTCCAAACATGTGCAGGTTAGATGGTTTGGCTATGCTGAATTGCTCAGTGTCCAAGGATGTGTGACCTACTAGAGTAGCAATGGGAAACACAGGGTGACGTGGATAGGATATGGGGGTTTGGGTCTGGGTGGGATGCTGTTTGGCAGTTTTTGCTGTGGACTTCATGGGCCCAATGGCCTGCTTCCACATTTTTTTGAGGGTTTTGCGTACACTGCAGGCATCTGAGCAGTATCTGATGGTAAGCATCCTGCCCTGCCCTGCTTCTTCCCTCCCCAAAAAAAAAGCCTAACATGGTGTTTGGTTCAGAACCATTAAGTTGCTGTTCTGTGGTTTAATGAGTTCTCACTTTTTATATCTGCCTGAATTAAGTCCCAAGGCTTTCTGACTTTAAATTTTCAGAAATCTATATTTGAATATCTGATGTGCTATCACTTCAGAGCTACAGGTGTTATGGGAAGTGATGCCATTTTATTTCAGTCTTAGGAGTGACAACAGCCTGTTGGCATCACTCTGCAGGTAGTCACCTGCTTTGGCAGACCAGTTGTCGTTCTGATCCTAGTCAAACCATGTGTCCTTGGCCTTCAGTCACTCTTTAGTGACGACTCTGGCATCTGCCTGTACGGTCAGTTTTTTTTTTAAAAAAGTGCTGGAGGTCAGGTAGCATCCATGGAGAGAACAAGGTCATATTTTGCATCTAGTCACCTCTTCAAAGTGACTTGCAATATTGGCTTGCTGTCTGTCCATGGATGCTGCCTGACCTGTGATCTCCAGCATTTTTTTTGCATTCTTCTCTAAATAAGATTCCAGCATCTGCAGTAATTAGCTCCTGCTATGCAATTTGTCTGTCGACTGGCAGCATCCTCAACCTAAACCAGTCACTCCATATTGTAGCAACTGTTCAGTAATAATATGTGCAGCTATCCCTCTCTATTACAAGGCACAGACTATACAATTGAGTCAGTAAATGTATCTCTGTGACCTAATGGATATCAGAATGTTGCACAGTGCCTTGACTAACTGGGTGATGAGCTGAGTTTACTTTTTCAGATTTTCTCTTGGCCTTTCAACTTTATTTTACAAAAGACAGCGGTTCAAAGCATTCTGAAATGGGGGCACAATGTGCACCTGCAACGTACCGGTGTTTATCAGTTACTTTTTTAGTTCTACAACATTACACTGACGGTATCGTTGGTTTAGGAAAAGGTTTCAATAGTGCTGTTAATGGACTTTTTCTATCATGGGAGGCTTACAAACCAAACTTGTTCTATTTTTGTTCCTTGATTCTTTGTGAGACAGTACACCACACAGGAGTGGGATCACACCAAGGTTTTGAAGTGTCCCAGCTGCAGAACTAAGTTGGCTAATCTAGGATCCTGCAATACATGTTTGATTCCTGTAAGTCTCACTCACTCCACTTGTTGTATCTGAATTCCCAATTCTCTTTCAGTATTTATTGGCCATGGTCTTGACTTACTTCAAACGTGCAGAGCTTCACACAAGTCAGTACTCCAGAATGAACTTCTTCTTGGCATTGTAAGTACACATGTCTTAATTGTGGCAATCAACATCTTGTAGGATTGGGTTATTTGCTTGTTGTCTAGTCCAGTGGCCAAAATCTATTTTTCCCTTTGGTTTGCACCTACAAGACAGTTGTGACTCTAAGTCTTTGATAGTCATACAGCTCAAACACTCTTCAGTCCAACTAGTCCATGCTAATCAAGTTACCAAAACTTGACTAGTCAACTTGCCTGTGTTTGGCTGTATCCTTCTAAACTTTTGCTATCCTTGTACCTATTCTGATGTCTTTCAAGTCTTTAACTGTACACGCATCAACCACTTTTCCCTCAGCTGATTCCACGTACAAACCACCCTCCTGTATGAAAAGTTGCCCCTCACCTTTTTTGAATGTTACTCCTCTCATTAAAAAATGCCCCCCGTTTTGAACTCACTACCCTGGTCAAACGACCTTTGCTAGTCACTGGGTTGGGAGGAGTGGTGCTTAGGTGAAGTCCCAGCCCCTCCCTATACCATCTAGTCCTAGTAGATTTTTCCTGAACCATTCCAATTTTGATAATATGCTCACTCTATAGCAGAGTCCCCAGAATTGGAGACAAAGTGGCCTCGCCAACATTCTGTGCAACCCCAACATGAGATCTGTGCAGTGAAAGCAAATGTTCTAAACTCCTTCACCACCATCTACCTGTGATGGAACTTTCAATGATCTGTGTACCTGTACCCTGAATCTCTGTTCAGCAACACTACCCAGTCCTCAATATTAATTGTACAAGCCCTGCCCTTGTTGTTTTACCAAAATGCAACACCTTGCATTTGTCCAAATTAAAGTCCATCTGCCACTCCTCAGCCCATTGACCCAATTGATCAAGATCGCTTTGTAATCTTAGATAATTTTGTGGAGATGTGACAGCCCATTTGACAACAGAGCAGTGTTCTGAGAGTGTGATTGCAAATAAACCTGTTGGATGATAAGCTATCGTGTGATTTCTGACTTGGATAACCTTCTGCACTGTCCACCATACCACCAATTTTGGTGTCATCATAAACTTAGTAATTATGCTTCATAAATTCTCATCCAATTCATTTATCTAAATGACTAACAGTTGACCCAGCACCAGTACCTGCAGGATACCACTGGTCACAGGCCTTCAGTCTGAAAAACAGCCCTCCCCACTATATAGTCTGCCTCTTACTGTCAAGCTACTTTTGTATCCAGTTGGCAAGATCTCTCTTGAATCCCATGAGATCTAGCTTTACTAATTAGTCTACAGCATGAAACCTGGTCAAAGGATTTCTTCAAGTCAATGTCTACCACTCTGCTGTCATCTTTTCATAACATTTTTCAAAAAAAAAACTAGAGAGATTTCTGATACACAAAGCTATGCTTATTATCCCTTGTTGGTCCTTGCCTCCCCCAATGCATAGAAATCCTATTTTCAATCTCCTCGAACAAATTAATCACCAGTGACTCACTGGTCTATAGTTCGCAGGCTTGGCCTTGCAACCTTTGTAAATAAAGGCACAACATTAACCACTCTCCAGTCCTTCGATACCTCAACAATGGTCACTTATACAGTATTGCTGCTGGGAGCCTTGCAGTTTCTTCCCTAGCTTCCCACAGTGTTCCAGGATACGCTTCATCAGGTCCTAAAGATTCATCTACTGTTTTCTTTTCTGTAAAGTCCAACGCCACCTCTTGTAATGTGGACTGTTTTCAAGATATCAATATTTGAGTTCACTAGCTTCCAGGTATCTCTCCACTAACTGAAATATCTTGGTATCTCTCTCCTGACTCCTGTGGTTCCATTATGTAATGACCTTGTTGATCTTTAAGGGACCCTATTCTGTCTTAGAATTTGCTAGAATCCCTACAAGTGCAAACAGGTCACTTGGCCCAACAAGTCCACACCAACCCTCTGAACAGCATCTCATGCAAGCTTATCCACCTACCCTATCTCTGTATTTCCCATGGCTAGCCCACCTAACCTACACATCCCAGAACACTGGGCAGTTTAGCATGGCCACTGCACCTAGTCATCTTTGGACTGTGGGAGGAAACCAGAGCACCCAATTTGTGGTGGTGGTGGGGGGGGGGGGAGAAGAAAGCGTTGATTGTGCAAACTCAACAGGGTGGAATCAAACCCAGGTTCCTGGTCCTGAGGCAGCAGTGCTAACCACAGAACCACCCTGATTTTAATGTACTTGTAGAATCTCTTCTGGATTGACCTTTAGCCTTGACAGGACCTTATCTTGCATCTCACTTGCTCTCCTGAATTTTTTTTGCCCCCTACACCCTATTACTATTCAGGATATTCCCTATGATCCCATTTGTCTATGCTTAATGTATGTCTCCTTATTCTTGACCGGAATCTCAACATCTTCAGCCATCTGAGTACAACAGCACGTTGATCCATTGAGCCAATGGGCCAAGGAGCAGCAAATGGAGCTTAATTTAGATAAATGGGATGTTGCATTTTAGTAAGGCAAACCAGAACAGGACATGTACAGTTAATGGTAGGGTCCTAGGGAGTGTTGCTGAATGGAGACCAGGGGTGCACATGCATAGTTCCTTGAGTTAAAGGAAAACTAGGTTAACTAGAATACTAAAGCCGTCATATTGTTGCAATATATTCTCCTGTTCCCCTATGCCCACACACCAGGGTTGGCTCCAAGTGTTGATTGGCTCAACAGCCAGTCTTTAAAGTGGAGATGACGGAGGGGAAGAAAAGCACCAAGTTGCCTTCAGTTTACCCAAAATTGCCATTTGCGACCATTGATGTAAAGGGGCATGGATTTTGTTATTGCAGTTAACCTGAGCTTTGAAATCAGTCTTTTCAGTTGGGGGACAGGAGGAAGAGAATCATGTGAACTCTTTAGGAAAATACCAAAACAAAATTTG
The DNA here is from genome assembly GCF_030684315.1 of Stegostoma tigrinum. Classification (NCBI taxonomy): domain Eukaryota; kingdom Metazoa; phylum Chordata; class Chondrichthyes; order Orectolobiformes; family Stegostomatidae; genus Stegostoma; species Stegostoma tigrinum. The sequence continues at coordinate 5,651,870 of NC_081395.1, read as the reverse complement.
ACTGGGGAGGTCCCAGTTCCTGCTTTAGATTTTTGCTTTCACGAAATAGTCAAAATGGCTGCCTCCATTATAATTCTGACATTTAATAACACTTTGAACTGATTTTATCTTCCAAGTAAGCTGAATTCTTAAGTGTTAACTGGTGGCAAGTCTTTTATAATTTTTTCGTCCTGCAGGTACCTGGCAAATGACATGGAAGAGGATGAGGAACAGTACAAGTATGAGATATTTCCGTGGGCATTGGGTGACAACTGGAGGAAGCTTGTGCCAAATTTCCTCAAATTGCGGCTGGACCTGTGGGCTCGGATGAACTACAAGGCGGCTGTCAGCAGGCGATGCTGTGAGGAGGTGATGTGCTGGGCTTGATGATTGTAACTTCAGGGTAACGTTACTGCTTTTCTGCACATCTTGCTGATAGCTCCTTGATCCTGTTGAATTAGGATGAAGTGTGGGCCACTCCAGTCTTCTCTGCCATTCAATATGATCATAGCTGATCCAGCTGGAGCCTCAACTCCATGTCCCTGCCTGTTCCCTAAAAATGCTGACTCCCTTGTTAGCCAGGAATCTTGTACTCTGCTGAGAATTACTTCAAAGCAGAAGTGGTAGTGCCTGTACGTCTGAGCTAGGAGACCTGAGTTCAACTCTGGCCTGCTCTGGACATATGACATTACATCTGAGACAAGTTGATATAGAAAATAACTCTACCTCTGCCTTACAAAAATGCAGTGACTTGCTGCTTCTGCTGTCTATGGGGTGGACAATTTTCTTAAGACCATAACTGAGGAGGGGTTAGAATTCCTCCTTGCTGCCTCACTTTTAGCTCTTGATTTTTTTTTTCTTTCAAACTGTTGTCTAATCCAGGTCATCATAAATAGCTACGATTGCCAGTTGGAAAAATGTAAGTGGATTGATACACTGGTTTTGGGCATATTTTTAGCTCTGGGTGAGTGAGTTACTTTGAATGTTATTCTCTTAACAGTTCCTGTGGGGTTCTGATCTCTGCTCACTATTCACTGCTACCCAAATTGTGGGCTAGCCTGGTGTTTTCTGTTAAGCTGAGCTAGGTAGCTCAGTGGCTAACACTGCTGCCTCTCAGCACCAGGAACCTGGGTCTGATTCCAGCTTTGGGTCTCTGTGTGCAACTCCATTCTCCCTGTGTATGCATGGGATTCCTTCCTGGTGTTCTGGTTTCCTTGTGCAGTCCAAAGCTGTGCAGCTTAGATGGATTGGCCATGCTGAATTGCCATTGTTTCCAGGGATGTGCAGGCTGGGTGGGATAACCTTGGGTAAATGCAAGAGTGGGTTATGGGGTGGGTCTGGGTGGATTCTCTTTGGAGGGTTGGTGGGACTTGACAGGCTGTGGTCTGATTCCATTCTAAGGATTCTATGAAACTCTACGCTGAAGGCCTGGCTGCCTGGCAAGAAGTTTATAAAAGAATCTGTGCTGCTGTTTCAATGATTCTGTGCAGTTTTGAACCAAGGGCTTTGTGTTGCAGACCACTACAGTACACTTGTTGGGAAGTAGGTCTGAACTTGCTTAGCTGAGCCACAGGCCTCCATGTCTGAGGCAGAGGGTGGAAGAGAGGGACCACTGCACTTAAGTGCAGTTTGAATTATTGCTCACTTCAGTTTCTGGCATTGAGTTTTTGTGCTGTCCGTTATATTGTTTACTTGCTGTGACTTTACTGCCCTTTGCCTTTCAATCAAGGTGATTGCTACTATCCCATGCCACTATATATGGCACAGAGACCGCCCAGCTCACCACAGTGGTGCAATCAGAAGCTACCTGCAGAAAGAGACAGTACCTTACCCACAGGGGCCCAGTGGAACACCACCGTACTGCACCCTCTGCAATCGCTACCGGTGCTACTTGGACCTTGATTCGGATTCCTCATCTTCCTCCCCAGAAAACACTGTTTTGTTGGATGGCAACTGGCCCCAAGATCTGTTGATACTGTCTCCATCTGTACTGATAGACCATGGAATAGAAGGTATGACCCCACTGAGCTTGGTTTAGTACTGGGGTTTGATGGGGGGAGGGGGGTGGTGGCAGGCGTGGCGGTGCTGTGAATGCCTGTAACCACAACACTAGCTGAATGATGCTTATGCGAATAATTTTGATCACTCCTGTCAGGAAGCTTTCGCTTCACAAAAGGATGAGAATGTTCAACATGCTATGTTACCCAGTAAAGTAAGCATCAGAGTTCAGTGAGTCACCAAACTTTGACTGCTTGGCCACCAAGTTGCAGTCTGCCTTTTTGTGGTGTTTTTAAATCATTCATAGAAGGTAGGCTTTGATTGCTGGGCCAGCATTTAATGTCCATCCTTAGTTGCCTTTGAAGATGAACTGCTGCCTTGATCCACCCCAGTCCTTGGAATAGGGAGCGACAGTGCTGTTAGGGATGGAGTTCCAGGATTTTGATCCTGCAACACTGGGGGAAAAAGTATACCTGGATATTTTCTTGGGTTAGTGGGAGTCTGACGAGAGCTTGCAGGGTGTGGTGTTCCCATGTATCTGCTGCCCATGTCCTTCAAGATGGTAGAGGTCGTGGGTTTTGAAATTGTTGATTTTAAAGAGTATTGGTGACTTGCTGCAGTGTCTTTTGATATACACTGGGCTTCAGTAGTGGGAGAGTGAATGTGGTGCTCCAGTGTTCTGTTTTGCATGGATGGTGTCAAGCCTGTCATCCAGGCAAGTAGGGAGTATTCCATCACATTCTGACCTAAACCTTGTAAATTGTGGGCAGACCTTTGGGAGTCAAGAGGTGAGTTAATTTCACAAATTCCTCACCATTTGCAGTTAGTATTTGAATAGCTGTTTGATATTAACCCCTAGGAAATTGGTGGGATTCAGCAGCAGTGATGCCATTGAATGTAAAGTGGTTATGATCAGATTCTCTTGGAGGTGGCTGTTGCCTGCCTCTTCATGGAAATCAAACTAGCTTGCCAATCCAAGGCTAGATATGTCCATGTCTTGCTGAATTTGGATGTGGACTGTTTCAGTATCTGAAGTCACAAATGGTGCTGAGCATTGTACAGACATCAGTAAACATAGCCATTTTTGAGTGACTTTACTGCCATTTGAAACAGCTGAAGGTGTTTGAGCCCACACTCCTATTGGGCACTCTTGTAGAGATGTAACAGTCAAACAGATCCTCTGGTATAACTTGCCTACGCTGACCAAATTCCCTAAACCAAACTAGTCCCCTCTGCCTGCATTTGGCCCATTTCCCTCCACTTTACTATTTGTGTACCTGTGAAAATGTCTTAAATGTCATAACAGTACCTGTGTCTACCACTTCCTCTGGCAGTTCATTTCACATACAAACTACACTCTGTGGGGGAAAAAGTTGCCTCTGGGTCCTTTTCAAAATCTTTCTCCTCTGTTTAAACTTGTGCCCTCTGGTTTTGAAGGCCCCTACTCTAGGGAAAAGACCTTTTTTTAGCTATTCATCTTAGTTATGTTCCTCATGATTTTGTAAAATGTTAAGGTAACCATTGATCTCCTAGACTGCCATGAAAAATATACCAGCACATCTTGCCTATCCTTCCAACTCCAGTCCCAGTAACGTCCTTCCAACTCCAGTCCCAGTAACATCCTTCCAAGTTGGGGGGTCATGACTGTTGTCAAAAAAACTATCTTTATGCTTTGAGTCTAAACAATAGCTTTCTTCCTGATTGTCACAACCCTATTTTTGATCTGGTCCTTTGCCATAGTCAAATGCAACCTTGATGTCCCACTGAGTTATGTTCAGGTCTTTTTTGACATTTAAACCAAGGTTATAACAGTCAGGCAGAACTCAAACTAGGTGCCGGTGAGCCTTGTTAGGCCATGTACAGTTGATGGCCTCCTCTGTCATCTTTATGAATGTTTTAGGTTAGACTTGTGGCCAATAATTGCTTGGGTTGGACTTGATCTGCTAATACAGGACCTACCTGGACAATTATAAATGCCAGTATTGTAGCTGTACTAGAATAGCTTAATCTGGGGAGCAGCACACTCTGGAGCACAAACTTTCAGTATTATCCAGTATCTTCAGCTGTTTCTTGATATCCTGTAGAGTGAATGGAATTGGCTGAAGATTGGGATCTGATGCTAGAAACCTCTGTAGGAGGCTGATTTCGTATTGACACTTTAGTCTTCTACATTGATGTATTGGACTTTCCTCCTTGAGGATGGGGATGGTTTGAGGAAACACTGCCTCCAGGGAGCTGTTTCATGGCTGGATGGGGGTGGAGGTGGATACTCCAACTGAGTATAGATCTGATGCCCACTCAAGTTGATAGATTTGAAACAAAAGTCTATCTCATTCAGAATGATAGTACCATCTAACCTGATGGAGGATACCCTCCATGATACCCTTCTGGCAGGGCAAACTTGGACATGAGCTGCCAAAGTCTAGGGCAATGTTGACACTTCCTTCCTGACAGGTGGCAGCATAATCCTGTACACTATGCTGGACCTGCCCTTCTGATGGGCCTGGACATAACCAGGAATGCTGTCGTCTGGGACATGCTCATGGAATTGGACCTCTTTATAGCGCACATCCTGCTATTGCTTGCCTACTGAGGTGGTCCTCCAGCTTTGGCACTAGACCCAGATCTTTGAAGAGGTCTTTTTCAGGGCCAATAAGTATGTTAACAGCTGTCTTGAAGCAGGCAGTGCAGGATATTTTGGGTTTGTTGAATTGAGCCACTTTAAAAATCCTCTGCCTTGGCTATTTGAGGCTAGTTAGGAGCCAATAATTCTGGGGCCACGTAGGCCAGACTAAGGATAGTAGATTCCTTGCCCTGAAGGATGTTAGTGAACTTTTGGTAATGTTTTCATTGTCATTGTTAGACTTCAGTTTTGGTTTGTTTCTTTTAAATAAAACCAATTCCACTATCTGCCACAGTGGGATTGGAACCAGGTTCCAGAGCACTACCTGAGTCTCTGGATAACTAAAAGACAATCAGCAGTGGTGGAGAAACTCAGCAGGTCTGGTAGCATCCATAGTGTAAAGCAAAGTTGAGTCTAGTGACTGTTATCAGAACAGAATTCTAGTGAGGGTTTGCTGGACTCTTAGTTAAGGAGGTAGCAAGAAGCGCAGATGCCAGGTTCGGGGTCTATATAGTGTGGAGCTGGAGGAACACAGCAGATCAGGGAGCGTCCAAGCAGCAGGAGAATTGATGTTTTGGGCCTGGACCCTTCCAGCCTGAAACGTCAACTCTTCTGCTGCCTGACCTCTAACTCGATGTTGTCAGGAATAGAGATGATGACTGCAAAAATTAAGATCAGTATCAAGAATGTGAATTTTCCAGCATTCTTGTAGGGAACGACTTCTGCGCTTTACAAAGTGCGAAGGATGCAACAGCCATGATTTAAAAAGGGGGGGGGGGGGGGGGGTGGAAAGAAGAGAAATAAGCTAAATTTGTGGTTTCAAAACACTCTTGAAGGCAGGGAAGGGGATGAATTCTGAGGAGCAGGTGCATAATAGCTAAAATAGAAAAGCCAGCTTATTGTCTGTATCCAATGTAGCACTCTGAGCAAGTTTGTTTGACAGTGGTGTTTTTTTCCCCTGGTTGTCATTCCCATACAGTTTCGAGAGATTCACGTGGCATTCATGGACTGAGATAATGGTTGAGCATTTGTTCCTATGCTGAATGTTGTTTTGGGTAGCTTTTGGAAGAGGGGTGACACTTGTGATAATGTCATCACTTCAGTCTTGGGACTGTCACATTCTGAAGTAGATCTGGAATCCTGTGTGAAAGGAAAGATCTTAAGTCGGAGTTCAAGTTGTAGATTAGCCATTCCAGTGCACACTAGCAGACTTGTAACAATATGCAGTAAGTGACCTGTCTCTCTCTCCCCATTCCCACACCATATTTCAGTGTCAGTTATGTTCAGTTGGCAATTGCCAACAGGTCAAATGTTCGCGTTCCTAGTCCATTTTGACTTTAGACTCCAGCAATAAGCACGATGTATTCAGGTGTTTACCATGCATATGTGACAGACCCATGCAATGTGGACTGGTCTCTAACAATAAATGTCAGCAGTTGCAACTCTTTTGAAAGGGATTAGTTTTTCAACGTGGATGTTGTTGACAAGGCAACATTGTCGAACTGTAGTTGCATCAAGCTGCCTTTTAATAAGCAAAGCATTTGCTGGTCACTTGCAGTACTTTGCAGTGTAAACTCCAAGTATTCTGTCCTTTGGTTTCTGCTCCACATAGCTGTATGAAATTAGGTAAGTGGTTTCCTGCTTGAATATGTCCTTCAATCCTACATTGTACTTATTCCCATAAATGCATCTAACTTCCTTTAACGCTTGTTTTAATCACTGATTTTAAATTTATTTTTAATTGTTCACTGCATTTATTAGTGCTTGTGTTATTTATGACTTGTAGGTTTGGGTTTTTCCAACACCCCTACTTTATGCCTTGACTATCAATGCTTCCATATGATAAATTTTGCATCAACTTTATCTCAACAGGTGTGGCCTCTTCTCTGCAGTCTTCACTTGTCGTGAAACTTTATCTACTGATGTTGTTCTGTATTTCATGTCTTATTGTTTGTGGACACAAAGTCAAGTCCAACACAGCCATTTAATGCTGCATTAAGTCCACCCTAGCATCCTTATAATGGAAGGAGACGTTGCCAGCACTTACAAGTGTACTTAACCTGCTTACTGAGCTCGACTCGTGAGGTGAGGGTGCCTGCACTTGACATCCAATTTGGGTGGGTGCCGAGGAGGAGCCAAAACTCTCCTCTGGTTGGAGTCACGCTAGCACCAAGGAAGTCTGTGTCCAAAGACCAGCTGCAGGAAATCCTCTGGGTTGATACATTTTTTATTATTGTCAACATGATCAGATGTTATGACACTGCAGGTGGTAAATGAGCCCATGCCATCTGGCTTGGGCAGAAAGCTACCACTAACGCAACAGCCCTGACAAATATCAACCCTCACCCACTGCTGTCACTTTGGTTCATATCCTAAGTCCAGCTGCGTCATCACTGACTTTCTCTCTGTCGCCCTGCTTTGTAAGTGAAAGGGTTCAGAAGACTTACAACGCTGTTGCCATGTTGCGGGTTTGAGCTATAGGTGGATGCTGACAGACTAGGCCGTGGCTTTCTTTCTTTCCTGCATCTGTGACCTTTTAGAACTTTAAGTGAGGGGCATGGAAAGAGTGAACAGAGAGCCTTTCTCCCAGGAGAGGGAGAGTCCAAAACTAGAGGGCATAGTTTTAAGGTGACAGAGGCCAAGAGTTTAAAAAGGACCCGAGGAGCAACTTGCTCATGCAGGTGAGTGGTGTGTCTATGGAATGAGCTGGTAGGGGTGGGTACAATCTCAACATTTTAATAGGCATCTGGATGGGTATATAAGGTTTGAGGTGGCAAGGTGATTTAGTAGTTAGCACTAGTAGACAAATAACGGGCTGGAAGAATGTAGCAAGCCAGGCAGCATTTGGAGGAAGAGTTGTCAACTGAAGGGTAATACCTTGGATTCCAGCATCTGCAGCTTTTTCCTTTAACAGTTGCTAGTACTACTGCCTCACCATGCCAGGTGGATTGGCCATGCAAGAGTCTGTTTCTACGCTGTATAACTGAGACTAACAGAAGATGGGTATTTCCTGTTTCTTGCAGTTTAAGTAGGGGTAGTAGTTTTACTTCCTGCAAATATTTGAGATGGCAAGTGTCTCCATGGTTAACACTATTTTTTTTTTCCCCTCAGCCAGGGACCCAGGTTCAATTTTGCCCTCTGGTGAATGTCTCGGTCTGTCCATCCAAAGATGTGCTGGTTAGGGTGGATTAGCCATGCTGCACTGCCTGTAGTGTCCAGGAACATGCAGGCTGGGTGGATTGGCCATGGGAAATGCAAGGCTACAGTGTTAGGATAGGCTATGGGTCTGGGCGGGATGCTCTTCAGTCTCTGACTCAGATGGCCTGCTCCCCAACAAGGGATTCTGATTTGTTTTCAAAGCCACTGGTCTTGGCTTCTAAATGATCTGCCTGGTCCTCAGTTAACTGTATGGTATCCAATGCTGTTAAACATGGCTGTTTGTATGCTTTCAAGATAAGGCTTCAGCTGTGCCTTGTATGCTGACCTTTTTGTACCAGAGGAAGTTGGCCAACTCTGTTTTGGAGAGGGGTCACAAGGACACTGCTAGTGTTATATTGACTTATTTCTGTTTAGTCCTACAGGAAGCTTTGGTCAGTACCACACCTGATGGACAAGATTACAGCTGGTGCATAGAGTGATGACTGGCATGCCTGTCTGCAGCTGGACCCTTTTTTAGGTTTGACACATGCCAGCACTGGAGCTTATTACTTAACCCTGTTGAGCATTTTATCATCTGATGCACTTTATGATTTCACCCCATCACCTGACCCAACCTGTCTGGCCTTCAGCCCCCTCCCCTTTTGTGAGACTGAGACCAGGAAGGGAGTTGTTAGCAACAGAACTTTAAATGGTTACACTCAAATGTTACAGACATTTGTTTGCAATTGAATGTATATTTATTGCTGTGGAAGTGACTAATGTATAGAATAAATATTGGCAGATGAACATGTCTGTGTCTGGCATCATTGCCTCCAATTAGTCATAAAAGTAAGATGATCAATTTTTAACAAGCTGACAGTTTTGTAGAACCTCTGTCTTGAGCTGCAGTATATACCCTAAGGCTTCAAGTTTAGAGACCACTTTTGAACTTCCAGTCACTAGGGAGGACGAGTAGAGAGGGAACATTGTTCGGAGTACAAAGGCCAGATGCCCCTCATAACTGAGTCTCAACAGGTGGGACTCTACACACCAGGGTTTAGAATGAGGGGATATCAATGAAACATAGGATTCTGAAGGGGCTTGTTGAGGGTGAATGCTGAGAATGTTCTCCTTTTTGAAGCCTAAGACCAGAGGGCATTGTCTCAGGATAAAGGGGTGCCAATTTAAGACTGAAATGAGCCTTTGAGTGGCTTTGCCTCACAGCTCTGTGGCGAGGAGTTCAAGTCCTTGGGTATATCTAGATTCTTGATCAAATTGGGGCATCATGGGTTATGGAAAATGCAAGAAAGTACATGAGGACAGGCAGATCAGCCATGAACTAATTAAATGGATCAGGATGAGGCCAAATGGTTTACCCCACTTTTATTTTATATGGTCTTATGGCCTTGTAACCTAAATTGACTCCACTTTCAGCAAGAACAAATTGCTTAGTCAGTAGTACAGCACAGAAGCAGACCTCAGTCCAACTTATCCATGCTGACCAGATATCTAGTCCCTTTGGCCATATTCCTCTCAACCCTTCCTAGGCATATACCCATCCATGTGCCTTTTTTAAATGTTGTAATCATTACCAGTCTCCTCCTTCCTCTGGCATATACAACCCTGTTTTAAAAAGCTACCCCTATGACCTTTTTAAATTTTTTTTCCTCTCCTTAAGCCTATGCCCTCTAGTTTTGAACACCCATACCCTGGGGAGAAAATGACCTTGGCTATTTATTCCATCCAGGGCCCTCATGATCTTAAACATTTATGAAGATACCCCTGTGCCTCCTATGCTCTTGGTGGGGAAGCAAAGAAGCCCCTGCCTGTTCAGCTTCTGTCTAGAACTCAGACCCTCTGATCCTCAACATCCTTGTTAATCTTTCTGCACCCTCAAGTTTAACAACATCCTCCCTACAGAAGAGTGGCCAGAATTGAATGCAGTATTCAAATCTGGCTTCACCAATGTCTTGTGTAGCCACGACATGACCTCCTTCCATAGTCCAGGCACTGACCAATAAAGGTAAGCAGATCAAACACCACCTTCACTACCTTGTCTGTAATCCACTTTCAATGAACCATGCACCTGCAACCCAAGATCTTTGGCAACGCTGCCCAGGACGTTACCTTTTAAGTGTACAAGTCCTGCCCTGGTTTTGCATAACCAAAATGCAGCACCTTGTTTGTCTAATTTAACTCCATCTGTCACTCCTCAGTCCCTTGACCCATTTGGTCAATGACCTGTTATACTCAGATCATCTTTACTGTCCACGACACCAATTTTGTCACTGCAAACTTGCTAACCATGTGAGTTATCCCCTCCGAGTCGAAGAACAATTGATAGCCATGATTCACTATTGTTTGGCAACCAGATGACCAGATGGAAGTTCAGCAAGAGGTGGAGGGTAATGAGAATTCTTTTAATCAAATTGAGATCTAAAATACACAATCTGTGTGGTAGAAGCAGGTATCATTGCAAGAGGGTGTTTCATTTAGGTGGGGGGAGTCTCCAGAAGACTGGAGACTGGGCCACTGAATCAATTCAAGAGTGATTGCCTTTTAAAAAAGGCAATAAAGGGTATGGAGAGGGTGTGGCAGTAGAGCATTCAATACAGGATCAACTATAGTCAGGAGTTATGTGACACCAGGTTCTAGTCCAACAGGTTTATTTGACATCACAAGCTGGAGTGTTGCTCCTTTGTCAGGTTTGAAAGCATGTGATTTCAAATAAACCTGTTTGGACTAGAACCTGGTCTCGTGATTTCTGATCCTATTCACCCCTGTCTAACACTGACCTCCATATCAGGATCAGCTGTGATCACATTGCATCAGACTCCAAAGCCTGAATGGTCTATTGTGCTCCTTGCTTCCTCTTTGCAAACATATTTGGAAAGATCTGCAGAACTGTGGGACTAATTCGTGTACATAGAACGAGCTGCCAGAGGAAGTGGTGGAGGCTGGTTCAATTACAGCATTTCAAAGGCATCTGGATGGGTACATGAGTTGGAAGGGTTTATAGGGATATGGGCCAAATGCTGGCAAATAGGATTGGATTGATTTTTTGGATATCTGGTCAGCATGGACAAGTCAGCCTGCAAGGTCTGTTCCTATGCTACAAATGCCTGACTAATTGTTAACTCCCTTGAGCTTGTATGTGCATAATGGTTTCCTCACAGCATCTCTACTACTGTAAGCTAGATGCTGTTTCATTCCCTACACTCTGCCACAGCTTTCCTCTGCATGTCCCTCTCATTGGGACAAGTGCTAGAAGATGAGCCAAGTCCTTTCTCTGCTTTTGCTCTGGGTTTAATGTAGTTAAATTCCTGTCTCTCTTTTTGGGAAAACCCTTCAATTTCTTTTGAGCCCAGAGTCTCCCATATTCCCCATATCACTTGCTGCCTTTTCTTTTTCACAGGAGGTGGGTTTTGCCAGTGAGGCCAATTTTTACCGATCCCTAATTATCCTTGAACTGAGTGGCTGGCTTGGCCATTTCACAGGGCAGTTGAGTCAACCGTGCTGCTGTGGGGGCTGGCATCACATGTAGGCAAGACTGGATACAGGTCTCAGATTTCCTTCCCTAAAGGATAGTCACAGGATCACAAGATGTACAAGTGGAAGGCTAATCGTCAATCACATTCATGATCTAGCAGGGCTTGGAAGCATGCTGGTATTTCTGTGGACTCAATGTGGTATTTGTCTGGAGTTGGAGCCATGTATAGAGACTTGCAGTGGATCCCAAAGGCGCACTCGCCCTGCACTAGCCACAATGGGAATCTACCATCACAATGCAAATTACACTTTTTTTCTCCTGATTTCTCCACCCCACCTTGTCCCAAGGTTCCCCAAAATATGTGGTAGTCACTAGTAGAGACATGTTCAACAGTGGCTATTCAGTGTGCTGTAAAAGGTTTCTGCTGAATACAGTTGATGTCTGCTACAGTGACTATACTGGGGTCAAAAAATTCCAACTGTTTTGCCTGGACTGAATTAATAAACCCTTCATTATTTAAATGATCAAAATTGCTTAGAGGTGAAAAATGCCCTCTTAGAAGCCAAAGTATATCTAACCCAGTTAAAACAGATTTCCACTGTGTTTACATAATCAGTGATATAAGGTGTTTGTGTTAAGCCTCATGCGACACTTTATCCTGTAAACAGTTAAATGTTTTAAGAGGAAGTTACCAAGATTGAATTTTCAGCAAATTTTCCCCTCCAGTCTTGAACTTTTTCCCCAAGACTCGTTCACTGGTCACGGGTGAGGTGACAGCATGATATCAAGTTTGCCCTGCCTTGTGAAGGATCCTCCTACTTAATTGGTTGTATTTGTTATCTGATTGCATAATTATAGCATCAGGTGATGTTCTCGTCCCATGCCGAGGATATATAAAATCGTTTACAATTTGAGCAGGACTCTAACATCTCAACGTCATTAAATTGTTCTCCACACAGGTAAGTGTGGATGGTAAGGCAGTACTTCAGAAATCTTCCAGGTTATGTTACAATGTGTGTGCGTGCTATCAAACTGTCAACCAGCAGTGTTTTTGTTTGGAGATGTTGGGCGATCCACAATAACTTGCCTTATATCCCACCTTAACATGTTGAAATATCTTGCTTGGCATGATGTACAGCATTTGAGACTGAGCCAGGAGAGATCATGTTTGCCTGCAAGACCTGCCTGTAGATCGGTTTGGAATGACTTCAGTCACTCTCTCTGCCTGCACCCAGGTCAAAATGCTGAAATTTTTTCACACTTTCCTCCTCTCTGAACCCTGCGTGAGGGAAATGAAAAACAGAGGTTTGACAGTGGATTCCAGACTTTAGGAGTCACGAAGGGCAATGGCCCCTTGTACCTTGTTTGGGACTTAGGAAGTGGGGAGCGTGCCAGAGATCTGAACCCCACAGTCAGTGCTTTGAGGCTTGTGGGGCTGGAGGAGATAGCAGAAATGCTGGGCAACGAGAACCACAGTGGGTTTTGAAAAGTAGGGTGAGTAAAATGTAGTAATTGCTGGTTTGAGACCCAATGCAACTCAGCAGGTATAGGGCGATGTGGGTGGGGTTGACCGGGTTTGTCTGATTCTAGCATTGTTAGAATTTGAAATATTTAGGGGATGGTGGACTTGGACAGCAAAGTATTAGAGCAGTCTGGTGACCAAAGTTCTGGTTTGTAAGTTATGACTGGGTGCTGCATCTCTGCTAGCATGTAATCTCCCTCTGTTGCTGTGGCTGAGATCAGTGAACTCTGCAGAAGTAGAATATTTCCTGTTTTGTGTAGAGATACTTTTTGACCAGGCTTTTGAATTGTGCTTTTGTCTCGTGACTGAAAACCCGAGACTGTTCCAACCAATAAAAGTCAACAAAATTATCGTTTGTGTGGGTGTGATGGAGGGAATTGTAATAGGCTCTCGGGGTGTTCAGTGCCTGTTTGCAGAAATGTTTCATCACAAATCTGTTTTAATTATCGCAATCAAATCTGGCCTTGGATTTTTGAGGTTAACCCTGTTAAGGTGCCCCCATCCTTCACTCCATTACTTAAAACAGACATCTGACTCGGCCCATCTATTCCTCATTAAGAGGCTGTGGGCATCAAAGGCCAGCATTTTCTGCCTATCTCTCCTTGCCCTGGAGAAAGTGGTGGGGAGCCACTTGAACCGCTGCAGTCTGTGTGGTGTGGAGACACCCAAAATGCTGTTAGGGAGGGAGTTGCAGGATTGTGACCTAGTGACAGTGAAGGAGTGGTGATAGCATTCCAGTTCCATTCAGAGGGGAATTGGAGGTGTGGTGTTCCCATGTATCTGCTGCCCCTGTCCACGTGGTGGAGTCCATAAGTTTTAGAAGGTGCTGTATGTTAGTGATGGAGGAAATGTGTGTTGAAGCTAGTGGAAGTGTTGCCAGTCAAGTGGGCTGCTTTATTCTTGGATGGTGTTGAGCTTTGAATGTCATTGGAGCAGCCTCATCCAAGTGGGGAGTATTCCAACACTGATTTGTCAATGGTGGACAGGCTTTGGGAATATGGGTGAGATGTTTAACACAAATAGGCTCCTTTTGTGGCTCAATGCCAAATCTTTATCATACTCTTACAGGGCACCTCAGGATATTTTGTTTATTTTGAGTCAATCCAAGTCCCTGAAGCCACAATTCTGTCATGACTGAATTTGTCTGAGACTTCCGACGTTTCCCATTCCTTGATCTGAAGGATATCTGCTGAAAGGCTGTTCCACGTGGGCACTGTATGTGGTGCTTAGCGCTCCAGTTAGTTTTGCAATAAATGTTTCCATCTCACTTTCCCCGGTCTCGTTTCAAAGGTTCTTCATGTCCTTTGGAGTTCAGATCAAATGTCTGATTTCCATCTGTGTAAAAATGTAATTTATTCATTAAAGTTTGTATATTCACAGGTACAAAAGTAATTCTGTACAGTCGTCTTGCATGTTGAGGGGAAAAAAAAACCAACATCTCAGTATGCAAACACCAATATACTGAGGTTCCTCCTGCCCATTCTGTTTCACTTGTCCTTCATGGAGAAATTTGAAAACGTAAAGGCCTCTTGGCTAAAAGTCCTTTAGGGAAGTGGTCAACAGATATCCTCATTTCCCTGTGGGGAAAAGAGGATGGATCCTGTCACATGGTTCCCTGAGCAGACTGTGAAAGTCATTTGGCAGAATGCCTCATTGCCAGAGCTTTCCAACAAGCACCAGTGTATAGCTTGGCTGTTGGTGAAAAGGGCCCTGCTTGTCAGATCCTCCATGTATGCCTGGACTCTGTGCACCCCCACATACTGCCCTCAAAGCAGCTGCATTGGGGGGTGGGGGGTGGTGTACAGACTCTCTTCCCCTTTTTTGGGACTGTTCTCTGTGGTCTCTCCTGGGCCCCACACTGAGACAAACAGCAACTGCACCCGGAGGACCGTCACAACTGTGAAAGACTCTCTAGTCTGCCTGAAACAACATGTTGGTTTTTCAGTGTGAAGAGTTGACCTCGACCAACTGTTGCAGACTGATGCATGTCAAGGTCCAGGACTATGTGCTGAGGGGCACACTAAAGTTTGGGGAAACTGCTGCCAAGGCACGGTGAGGAACAACCACCTTTTGTTTTTGAGGTCTTTCTGCTAAAGATTTTAACAAGTCTGTTCAGTTATCAGACCCTCTTGTTTCCCTACTGCACATAAATTCACTCCTGCATGAGTAAGAAATGCCTTTTGTTTTATTTGCAGCTGTAGGGAACAATTTGAAATTTGGATACCAACGGGCAACAACCATGAAGCTGCTGGTTATCTGCTCCTCATTCTTCCTGGTGACTGCCGGAAGTAAACCTCAACCTTGTGGTGAGTACTTGTTTTTTTTTTTCTTAAACTACACTGTTTCAGATACCAAGGCAATAGGACAGAGGAGGCTGGAACAATGCACTTTACAATTGGGGGATGTATGGAGTTTGTCTTAATATCGCCTCCTATATTCTCATTTCCTGAGTATTGGACTGTGGACTGCCACTTGATTTAGCCAGTGCTTACTTACAACTGCAATTTCATGTTAACATCACACGTTCCATGTCTGACTTGCATCTCAAGGGCAAACCATTTCAAATGGACATGAGTTGTTCACTAACTTCCACGCAGGTGGCTCAGTATGATTTCAGTGCTGTTAATGTGTGCAACACCACATGCTGAAAAAACTCAGCAGGTCTGGCAGCATCTGTGGTGAGAAACAAAGCTAATGTTTCCAATGTGACTCTCTACGGAGTGTTTATTTTTCACTCACGCTCGCTCTCTTCCCAAGGATGCTGTGTTTTGTTTTGGATTTCCAGCATCTGCAGTATTTTGCACTTACTGTTGAAGTTCATGATGTCAAATCATACTGAGGTATCTTAAAGAGAAACATGCCACATGAGGGCAAGTGGACTCTTACTGTGTATTCTGTAGTATTAAAGTTTAAATGTTTTGTGATGTATATTTACAAAGGTCATGAATAATGGTCTTGCACCTGAAATACTGAAGTGGTGTGCCGTGACCACCTCCCAGATGGGGTGATTTACAGGCTGACCCTCCTATTTGGCCAAAACTCACCATTCGTAGCCAACAAAGCCTGGTAATCAAACAGAATGTATCCACCCCAGAGGTTGGGATGTTGCCTACTGCATCATAAGACTCCCTAATATGGGAATGGGGCATCATTAATTGAATGCCCTTGCCCCAACAAAGGAAATAATCGCTCTACTTCTACCCTATCAGGAACCTGTTTACGAACAGTGTAGTGATTGACTAGAACAAGGTTAGCCAGGTGGCCGTCCGTACAATGAGTTCACTGGGACTGTTAACGTGATCCAATCAGGGAGCCTTGGCTGACAGATATAAACTAGAACGTCGGAGGTTCTGTTAACTCAGCTAGCTCTGAGGAAGCTGGATCAGTGTCAAGGGCTCTCAATATATTTTTGTTTTTTAAAAAAAGACTTGGTGACAGGATAGCAGCCTCCACGAAGCTGTCTCAAATACCTCAATTGGATTGTCCACCTGGGGACAAGTTTTGTACAAACTGTGCTCAGAAGCATAGCGAATAATAGGTAGAGTCCTCGGGTGTATCTGGCCTGTCTCGGCACAATGATCAGAACATATCCCCTCTACCTCTCTCACATCTATCCTGCTCTAGATAACCTCTGGCAAATTGGAGGGCAGGAAAACTAAAAACCGCAGGGTCAGTAAGAGAAAATTGCACTGGCATCTTCTTATCCAACCCTCTTGGGCAAGATTCCAGGAGATCACATGAACTAAGTGTTATCTATAAATACATCTTGTGTCTATATATACATACCACACCCAATCCAAAACCTTCTGTGACCTCCAGCAGAGTGTGAAATAGTCCTGATTAGCTGAACTCTGCAGTGTGCTCATGTGTATGGAGAATAAGTGACCCTTCCAACCCCTCCCCCATCACCAAGAAAGAGGTAGGCCGCTCTACCATTTGATAACATCGTGGCTGATCTGATCTTTAACCTAAACTCCCAATTCCTGCTTATTCCTGACAAGATTTCATGTGCTGGACATTTTACTTTTTTCCCCTAAGAACTTATGCTGAAGAATCTGTACCTAAAGATGGTGCTATAAAGTGGTGAGATGTAAACTTTTCACTGTTCTCAGTGGAGTACATGTAACAATAAAGGTAACTCAATTTGATAGTAATCAAGAATCTGTCTACCTCTGCAATGAAGCTATTTTAATGACTGAATCACAATTTGCCTACCTCCTGACATGCCTTCCCTGTATAGGTACCAGCGGTCGGTGACAGATGGAAGGGGCACTTGATAGGATAATGTTGCCCGTTATGAGAGAGAGTAGAATGTAGCACGTGGCTTAAAAGTGGAGGGTCACCCACTTAGAACAGACTAGGAGGAATTTTCTGAGCATAGAACACCCTTTCTTAGACAGAGAATAGAGTTGAACATAGAACATTACAGCACTGTACAGGCCCTTCAGCCCTCTGTGCCGACGAGCGAGAGAGAGAGACACTCATCCTTTGTACAATATGCTTCCAAGTCTGGATAGCATGTGAGCTGGATCAAACTTTTTTCCCTGTCTAATAGAATCACAAGTAAATAGAACGTTGTGAAAGGACATAACGGGATTGATGGAGTAAACGCAGTGGTTGGAATTCAGTATGTGGCAAGTGAGAAGCTGGACGTTTCAAAGCCGAGGAGGGTGAATTGGGAAATTCACTTTTTTACCAGCAAAGTGAGGAAATACGAAATAGTTTTGGGAATCTGGCATTTTAACCGTAAAAGGAGGTAGATGGGTACAAAAAAAATTACTTACAAGGTGGATTGAATGGCGGCTTTTACCTAAGATAGGAAGTAAGTAATGTTTCACTTGTATCTGAGTCTTAGTCTGATAATGTTAGATTTTGAAGTTACATTCTGGGTGCTGCACGTCAGGAAGGTTCTCTTGACTTTGGTGAGGGTCTGGTGTAAGTTCATGAACACGGCTGTACCATCTCCTTGAAAAGTGTCTAAATACTGATTAACACCTTTGGGTAGCTTGTTTAAGACAGTTCTGAAGTGGACATTACAGCAAGCCAACTGGTTTCTGCCTATCTAACTTGCCAGGCAGTCTTAACATTGTATATGTGTGCGTGTTGGCTCTTAAAGGTGAGCTTTCAAAAGCAAGGTGTAAATATAACATATCTGGACTCAACAGGGTTAAATGGAGTGTGACGGACCAGACCTGACCCCCCCCCCCCACCAAAAAAAAATAAAGTAGGCTAGACCCTAATGTTTTTCTTATTTTAAAGGGAAATGCGATATGCTGTTTTCCAGATATAATTTGATTGGCCAATTTACTTGACATTAAGCAAAACACAATTTATTCAAATGCTTTAGTTAAAATGTAACAAAAGAAACAGAAACTTGAAATAATGTAACTCTATTGGAAAACCTAACAGAATAATGGAATCAGAAACTGTTGCTAATTAAATGTTCCAATATAGTAGCATCCCATAAACACATCCTTAGCAAAAGGCAAATTCAGAAAAACAGATTTGCATGCAGTCCAGCAGCCCAGGAAGAGCCCCCAGCTTTCGGCTATACTGGAGAGAGGGGGAAAATAGCTTCCATTTCAAGACCCCAACAGCAACTGCTAAAAGGTAAACCTAAAAATCCCTGGTTCTTTGGGTGTGGTCAAGCTCCCACCTGTTCAGGCTGCTGCTATTGTTCTAACTTAGGCAAAAATGCAAGGATCCACAATTTGTTTGTGTTCTCATAGACTGCTCAATACCTGTCCCCAAAGCATCCTTTTAATAAAAAGGACAAAGCATGCCTCTCGGAGCCATAGCATCACTACAGAAACAATGCAAATAGTGACACTGGTTGGTAAGGGGTGGGGAGGAGTTTTCCTTTGTTCAAGTCAAGAATAAATGCACATAAATACAGGTAGTTCTCCTATAACACAATAGCTATGTTCTTGTGTGACCCGACACCCTGGAAAATTGCTGTACTGCACAGTAGAAACCATTATCCAACCAGCGTCCACTATTCATCAGAGTGAACACATTGTGGAGCTGAAGGAACACAACAGGTCAGGCAGCATCAGCAAAGTAGGAAAGTTGACATTGTCTGATGCTGCCTGACTTGCGTTCCTCCAGCTCCACACTGTTATCTCTGACTCCAGCATCTGCAATTTTTGCTACTCCACTATTCATCTGTCGCATTACAGCCAACTTGTATTAACGAAACACGCAGTATAGCATAAATACCTGTATAAAACAGCCATTAACAGCTCAAATACAGAGCTTAAAAATTTCTTGACAGAATGAAGATGTGGAAGTTAATGCACATAGTGACATGAAAGCAAGTCACATCAGTGCATTTTAAGGAGGGGTTTGGCACAATGTGACAGGGATAAAGGGATCTGGGACTAATGTAGCCAGTGGTGGTTAGAAGAGAAGAAGCCTGTGTGGGACATAATCTCTGGCAGAGTCTGGTTGAGCTGGATGGCGTCTGTTTCTGAGTATCTAGTCTGTTGGACGGTGGAGAATGATAAACATGTACAATGATCCACTTGAATAGACCCGTGCTGCCTATAACAGCTTTTCCTTCACTTTTCATCTTGCAGATGGACCAAAGCTGCTGGAAGGTCAGATGGCTACTGTGAGTATCAGGATTGTAATGTTTGGTGTTTCTGATCTTCCCCCAAAGTTTGGAGGGGCACTGAATCTTTAATCTGTGTCATGTCCGAGCCTGCCTGAAGCTACACTTATTCACAGGCACAGCCCCTCTCTTCTGCCAACAGAGAAGGCACATCCGGCTTTGCACCACCTTCAATTTAAACAAAAGCATGCAAGAACCACTGTCCTTGGTGCCTTTCCCATGGCAATGCTGAGTCATCTCAGCTCCAGGACAACAGTACAGGAGCTCCTCTGGGTGGTGTCCTGGGCCCAATCACTTTTGGCTGCTTCATCAATGACCTTCCCCCATCCCCGTTTCTGACCTTACAATATTTGATTGTTCAAACGCTGTTACATATCCAGCTAGCAAGTAACCTTTTATGCCACACAACTGTCTCCAATCAGGAAAAGCTGAAGCATCATCCCTAGACATCCAATGGGATTATCACCGCTGAATCCCTTCCTTTAAATTCCAAAGTCCTGGTGGATTATCACGCTGTTGTCATGAGGCAGGCAGCTGGTGGTGTTTAAACTTCAGGGTCACCAAAGCTTTGTCAGGAGGGAGATTGATAGCCTATGGCAAATTTACCTCTACCTCTAACCCAGTATTAATGTCTTTGGGGGGGGGGGGGGTTTATCGTTGACCAGAAACTGAACTGGATCAGCCATATAAACACTGGCTACAAGAGCAGGTCAGAGGCTTGGAATCCTGTGGTGAGTAACTCACCGCCTGACTTCCCCAAAGCCTGTTTGCCATCTACAAGGCACACTTGTGATGGAATAATCCTCACCTTGTAGGTGCAGCTCCAACAACACTCAAGAAGCTTGTCACCGAAGGCAGCCCATCTGATTGACACCACATCCATAAACATCCACTCCCTCCACTATTGACACTCAGCAGCGTGTACCACTTAGAAGATGCACTGCAGAAATTCACTCAGGGTCCTTAGACAGCACTTCCAAATCCAAGATAAGGACACTTGGGAACACCACCCCCTGCAAGTTCTCCTCTGAGCTGCACACCATCCTGACTTGGAAATGTGTTGCTGTTCCTTCACTGTCACTGGGTCAAAGTCCTGGAACTCCCTCCTAACAGCACTATGGCTGGCCTTGCACCATACAGAATGCTGTGGTTCAAAAAGGCAGATTCCCAGGAGCAATAAATGCCGGGTGCAGTCAGTGATGCCATGATATGACTTAGAACAAGAAAACAAAAACAGCATCCAATTCTATCAGCCTTTCCTTCTAGTTCTCTCTCCACCACCAACCCCCCCCCCCCCCCCGCCAACCGTTGGCATTGACTTCCTCCTTTGCCAGTAGGTGCACCGATGCATCAGTGATAGCAATGATTGCTATTACCTCATTTGCGACACCGCAATCACGTCTTGACAAGAAAAGATTCCCCCCCTGCCAAAAGCTAATGTGGACGTTTCTAATGGGTATGATCTTTTCAGTATCACATCCTTGTCAATCTCTTGTTTTAAAGTTTGACCCGAGCAAGCACTACGAGGTGTGGTCCAAGTTCTCCTTTGATGGGATAAGAAAGAGGATATATGCTGAAAATGTGGTGGTGATGGACAAAGGCATTAAGGTCTTTGTGTGGGATTTCTTCCTGTACAATGAGGTGAGTTTACAAACCCACAGGCTTCTGATTTGATAAGGTAATCCCTGCCTGTTATCCAGAGTCTCCCACTACATGAGGCAGTATTCCATATTTTTGTTTCATGGCGAGGGATAGAAATAACAGGATCCCTTCCATTCAGAGCTCAAACACCAAGCTTCACACCACCTGACCTTACTCAATCCTGTAATTTAAAAAAATACTGCTCTGCCCCAAACATTCCCAGGATAGGGATAGTGCAGTTAGATACAGAGTAAAGCCTTCCTTACACTGTCCCTTGTCAAACACTCCCAGAACAAGACAGCACAGGGTGCGATACAAGTTGAAGCTCTGTCTGCACTGAAAATCCATTGCTATTATTGGGTGGGACTCGGACAGTGAAGTATTGGAATGATGTATCACCGTTAAGTTTGATTGGTATTGGATGATGATTGAAGGCAGTGAAGAAGCTGCTTTCCGATTTTATTTCAGATTTGTTTGTCTACACCCATTGAAATGGGTTGAAACTGAGGTGACCAATTCAGTGCATCAGAAATTAAGAGCAGGAGAGCTTAAAATCTACCAGTGACAGGAGTTGAGTACCACAGAGTCGGAACTTTGTTTTGAATATGCTGTATCGTCTAACCTAACCTGACCTTGCCTGCCTTTTGTCTCTTGTCATTGAGTATTACTCGATTTCATAGCTATTTCGATCTGACATGCAACAATGTGAGGCATTAGGGGAATTCTCATGTAAATAACTGTCTCAACAATTTGGAGATGCAGCTGCTAGGTGGCACTGCCACTACACTGTCTACAACATTGCAGCTTTGGAGTTAGAACGGAGAAACTAGTCAATCATCAATTTAATCTTCAAAGAACTAATTTAAGAGGTAAAAGCCAATGAATTAACACACTCTCTATAATAGCAGTGTGAGATATTGACAGCCGAATAACCAAATGCATGGAACATAGTGAGGTTTAGATCTTCACACTAGGTTGGTGAGCACTTGGGTCCTGATCGGTAGAACAAGGTGGTATTGTAATGTTTCTTTGTTTGTCTCCTCTACTCTCAGAACGTTATGTACCAATTCTACCCCCAAAATAAGACGTGTGTGAAGAATCCTCTTCGTGCTCCATTCCTGCCCATTGCAATTCCCCAAAATGCGACATTTGTTACTCAGCTGTACATTGGAGGCTCCTCTGCTCCGGGAGAGGGGATGCTGGCCAATGTTTGGAGTGGTGAAGTTGGCACTGGTAAGAGCAAGAGTGGATTCCTATTTAACCTTCTCCCCACTGCTGCGCTCTTCTGTGGAAAAGGCCCATGAGTTCTCCAGCTGATTGTTCTGGCAACTTGTGCCTTTTCATTGGACAGCACAATGTGCCAGGTCAGTGGTTCCCTACCCATGATAATAAAATGTGAGGCTGGATGAACACAGCTGGCCAAGCAGCATCTCAGGAGCACAAAAGCTGACGTTTCGGGCCGACGACCAGAGGTGGTTCAACCCTGGTTTGTGTGCCAAAGGATCCTCTGAAAAGGAGGAGATCATTCAGGTCTTTCATCCCCCTTCCACTGTTCAATGAAATTATGCCTGCTCTGTGAATTTGTCCTTGACAGCTTTGATTGACCCAATGTTAACTGCCTTATTGTTTTTCAAGATTCCTAAATATGTGCTCTCTACGTACAGAAATTTGCAATCTTTCTTGAAAGATTGGATGTTCTGTCTCATGATCAATGTGCCAGTTTACTTTTTTAAAAGACATGCTGATGATATAATCACTGCACCATGATACATGATCTGAGGGCGCAGAGACCTCATTCCATCTTACCCCATGATCACATGCAGCATCATGTGCTGCTGCTGAAAGAATCCTTGCTCTTTGTAACCTTAACTGCATATGAAGAATGTCGTTTTACATCTAGTAGTTAGCTGTTATAAATGTCTGTCTAATGCTCAACGCCACCTTATCAATATCCAGGTTGTTATAAGGATAATATAAACCTTACCACATCAGGTAAAATACTGTTTTTGGAGACCAACTCATTGTGGTAGTCCTCTTTAGCTTCCACGATTTTGCTATTAGATATTTGATAAACTAATTGAAGGGCCACCAGACAACCTTTGGACAACAGAGAATTTAAATAAAGCAACTATTTAGCACCTTTTCAGTATCAGTTTGAGTACAGATTTGTAGGAACTGCAGATGCTGGAGAATCTGAGATGACAAGGTGTAGAGCTGGATAAACACAGCAGGCCGAGCAGGAAGGCGGCTGATTCAGGCCTAGACCCCCCTTTAACCTTGTTATCTCAGAATCTCCCAGCATCTGCAATTCCTACCATCTCTGAAACAATTTTAACCCTACTGCAAAGCCTCTTCCAAGGATGCCTACCCTGAAGAAGTTACCCCCCTCCTAATGGAAAATCTTCAGGGGATCTCTCTCCCACTGCAACTCTCTCATAATCTCTTCGGCCTTGAAACACTGCTGAAAGAAGGGTCTAGGCCTGAAATGTCAGCCTTCCTGCTCCTCTGCAGCTTGGCCTGCTGTGTTCATCCAGCTCTACACCTTGTTATCTCTATATGTATAGATTTGTAGACTGGGCACCAATCATGAAGACAACACCTTCTTTCATTAGAATGTTTTTTCAAGATTAAAGAAGTTTTCTAAGTGTCTTTAGTTACAAATATAACCAAATTAAAACGTACCAACCTATATGAAGGCTCAATCGTACTTTTTTCTCTCAAAGAAAAAAGTACAAGAGGATTGAGACTTTTTAACAAATAAGATAGTCAAATAATCTTAAGTACAGTTCCAAAGCTTCTCTGGAAGAAAATGCTTAAAATCTATAATGGTGGAATGGCTATCCAGTGGAAAAAATCACCGTTTACTGAATTGTAAATGTTCAAATAACATGCAGCTCTACATTACAGATCAAGCAATAGATTATTCTAAGACCAGACCCAATAATGATTGGGATTGGTCTTGAAGACTAACTCTAGGGAAGAATTAACTTCAGCGTTAACAGATACCAACCCCAAGGGTCAATTGACTAGTTGATCAGAAGATTTGACAGCAAAAGGTGATGGTGATCTTTCCAAAGAGGAGCTTTCTGAGAGATTCCTTGAATTGACCATTGTTTCAACATCTATTTATCTTATTTTTAGGAAGAAACTTTTGGGCATGAACAAGATCCAAAACGCTGAATTGATTGAGGATGAATTCAAGTATGAAGCTATAGTGGGAGGCCAGCAAGCTTAGTGTTGTGAGGCCAAAATTACTGCTACCATCAGCAAAGTGCACCAAACTATCAAAATCTGTTACCGATGTGGCCTGTCACACGTACCCAAAAGCCATTCAACCTTTTCAGATATCTGCATATCAAGGGACAGTTGGCGTGCCTGGATTGAAAATCTGATTCTCAAGTCCACGCCAGATCTGGAACTAAGCACAAGTGACCCACAGGCTGGTACAAAGCCCACAATGTGATCAACACCAACAACGTCTGCAGTCAGCCAGGCAAAACTTCAGAAGATGACAAATTAAAAGCTAACACTGATGTGGGGAGCTAATGCCCACATATTACCACTGTACATCCTGGAAGATATGTACCATGTGGCACTTCCATGTGAACGGGTAAAGTCACCAAAGTGGCACCAGACCAAAGGGCTGCCGTCTCATTAGTGAGATAATTGGGTCGACCTGAGGGTCACTATGCCTCAGGGGAATGGATAGGTTGAGGAGCAGAGTCCTTAATGGTGATGGCAGCCAGTGTGGCAATTGAACCCATGCTGTTGGCATCATGTTACTTCAAACTGGTGTCCAGCCAATTGAGCTAATCAGCCCCCCACCCCATGGTACAGCCTGCAAGAACCCACTTTGCAGAGTTTAATAGATCACTATCTATGTGCATTAGTAGAATCTCAATGCAATGCAATCCAAAAACTCACCTTGGCTTTCTGAAGTTTTCTACCAGCAGTGGCAACTCCACCAGGATACACTGATCCTAGTGTAGCTACAGTTCATGAGATTTCTGTCATACCCACTGTGGTGGAACTGTCTACACATAATGCAAGTGAATCAATCAGCCCTCTCCAACCTATTTCCAAATGGATTTGGCATGATTGGAAATAATCAGTCATGTAGCACAGAAACAGACTCTTCAGTCCAGCCAGGCCAGGGCGAACATAATCTCCAAATTGATCCACCTCCCCCTCTCTCCCTATTTATTTCAGAACCCTCTCCCCATTCCCCCTTTTTCTGATGAAGGGTCTAGGCTTGAAACGTCAGCTTTTGTGCTCCTGAGATGCTGCTTGGCCTGCTGTGTTCATCCAGCTCCACACTTTGTTACTTTGGATTCTCCGGCATCTGCAGTTCCCATTATCTCTCAAACTAGTTTGCCTATTTCTGGCCCAAACCCCTCTGACCTTTTCCTATTTGTGTACCTAGACAAATGTCTTAAATGTAACTGTACCCACATCCACCACTTGCTCAGGGAGTTCATTCCTACACTAACCACCCTCTGTATTTAAAAAATGCATCTCGAACAGATGTCCGAGGTCGGGTTTTTACTGAGTTGTAAGGGTATGGAATGCCCTGCCTGCAACAGTAGACTTGCCAACTTCAAGGGCATTTAAATGGTCACTGGATAAACAGGTGGATGATAATGGAATAGTGTAGGTTAGATGGGCTTCAGATCATTGTGCCAACCTGTGAAACCATCATGTGCCAAAGGGCCTGCACTGCGCTGTAATGTTCTGTCTTTTTTTAAATATCTCTCCTCTCACCTTTTGAAAATAAACCCCCTAAAATTGAAATCCCTCAGCCTAGGGAAAAGATAACTACTACTAATTTTATGTAGACCTCTCGTTATTTATTAGCTTCTGTCAGTTTGTTTCAACCTCGTAATGCTCCAGTGAAGAAGACCTTCCGCACCCAGCAACATCCTGGTAAATCTCTTCTGAACCCTTCCCAGCTCAATAATCACCTTCCTATAACGGGGTGACCAGAACTGGACACAGTGCTCCAGCAAAGGCCTCACCAATGTCTCGCACAACCTCAACATGATTTCCCAACTCCTCTACTCCAAAGATCTAATCGATGAAGGCAAGTGTACTAAGCACTGTCAACTACCCTGTCTGTGACGCAAACGTATTAGAATTATGTACCTGAACCCCTAGGTCTCTGTTCTACAATGCTGCCCAAGGCCTTACCATTAATTGTATAAGCCATGTGGCATCCCATTTACTGATCCTCCAAGGAATTATCTTCGAGAAGCTTCAACTGGAACTCGAAGTGAATATGGCTCATTGACTTTTGGCCAAAGCCAGATTTACTTGGTAAATGACAGATTGCCTTCAAGGGCAAACAAACCCTCATTACCAACAGCATTGTACCAGGATCTCATCTCGTTGAGATGGTGAGTCCATGACTGTCTACTGGGCCAGAATGAATCCGGATGTTCATGAATGTATGGAAACCGTGTCCAAATGTACCAGCCTGGTCAGTGGGAGCAGCTTCTACATCTGCAGTGTTTCATTCCACACCTTGCACCCAAATAACAAACAACTTGCCACACAGGGAGAAGATTATATCCACTGATCACTTCTCTAATATAATGACTTTTTGAAATTTAGAAATACAACAAGGCCAAACATAGCTGATACGATGAGCGTTACTTTAAGACACAGGAGTGGAAGTAAGGCCATTCGGCCCATCAAGTCCACTCCGCCATTTAAATCATGGCTGGGCATTTCAAGTCCACTTCCCTGCACGCTCCCCCTAGCCCTTGATTCCTTCTGCAATCGGTAGCACAGATGAGACAGTATCTGCAAATGAATTGCAATATGCTGGCAAAACATTTTAAGACGCGTTAACTGAGGAGAGATGTATGTTTTTGTCCTCCCACAATCAACACTCAAATGTATGCCACATGCTAAAGGACATCAGTGAACCGGATGGGTTTTCATGATAATTGGTTGATTGTCATATACTAAGTTTCACGAGTCCCAGTGCAGCGAGTAGTTGGGAAGCTAAATGGTATGTGGGTGTTTATCACAAGAGGATGAGAGTTTGGGGGGGGTGGCGGGGGGGGGGGGGGGGGGGGAAAGGGTCTTGCTGCAACTACACAGCCTTGGTGAAAGCTTGCCACTAGTGTTGTGCCTTTCCAAGGAAAGATATATTTGTCTGAAGGGAGTACATAGGAGCGTCATTGGACTGATCCTGGAGATCACTACATCATCCTAGGATGGGAGACTGAGACTTGGGTCCAGAGTCTTGGGAGTTTAAGAATAGAAGAATGAAGTTCTTCCAGGGCTCAACATGATGGAAGCAGGAAGGAGGTCCCCCCCCTGGAGAGAGGACAGGCTGGAATCAGGGGAGAGGAGACCTTCTGAGGAGAAAGGGTTGGCTATTATGGACTGGGGGAGGGTGGGGTGTTGGTGGTAGGTATTTCTTGACTTGGAGAGGGGGAAGTCCCTGGGGATTCTCTGCCAAGAAGGCAGCCGAGGCTCAGTCATCAGATGTTCAAGGCAGATTCATGGATTTCATGATATTTAATGCCACTGAGAGATATGGGTATAGCGCAGGCAAGTCAGGCGAAGGCAGAAGGTCAGCCCAAATCTAGGATGATGGAGTAAGCTTGAGGGACCGAATGGCCTGCTCCTGCGTTGCTGTGTAATGAACCCCTGCCCCCACAGCACAGCTGCCCATTCACCGTGCTAGACACTGACTTTTTGAACTTGATAAAAGCTTATTGGAGTGCAAACTCGGACGCCAGGAAAAGGGTTGGTCCCATTTGCAGATGTTGGCTTCTAATGTTGACACAAACATCTTTTTCCCATTTGTCTTTGTTTCTTCCTCCCCCCAGTGCACTACATGGTGACATTCACAGAGGTTGGCTGCCTCCCTGTATCGGAACTGTATTACACCAAGGAGACCGGCTGGGTAACTGAGATGTAAGTCTGCCGTAGTATGTTTTTAAATCCATTCAGCACAGCATCACCAGCTTCCCCTCCCTAACACGCGCACACCTAATATGACACCACCTCCAGTCCCCTCTGTTCCTACACCTGTCACTCGCTGGGCTGCATGGCTCCTCCGACAACACCCGAACACTGGGAGGAGGCATGTGGAGTGGGCTCCATTGTGCCCAGCTCCCTTAGCCCAGAGATCCCACATCAACCACTGCCGTCTCAACCACAAATGTGGTACTTGGCACCAGTCATTCAGCCATAAAGGAGTTACACCACAAAGATGCCATTCAGCTCATTGTGTCAGCACTGTGTAGACTAGCTGTCTGTTCAAATCCCATTTAGCAACACCTGGTCTGTAGCTTTGCAGGTTCCAACACTTCAGGGGCAGGGGCAGATCCAGGCTCGTTTTGAGATGAGTTTCCTGCCTTTAACACCAAACTGAGCAGTGAATTCCAGACACTTACCAGGCTCTGGGTGAAAAGGTTTTCCCCTGCTGTTCTGCCAGCCACCTGAAATCTGTATCCCTTGGGAACCCGGAGGCTTGGGGACCGCTTTGCAGAACACCTCCGCTCGGTTCACAACAAACAACTGCACCTCCCAGTCACGAACCATTTCCACTCCCCCTCCCATTCTTTAGATGACATGTCCATCATGGGCCTCCTGCAGTGCCACAATAATGCCACCCGAAGGTTGCAGGAACAGCAACTCATATTCCGCTTGGGAATCCTGCAGCCCAATGGTATCAATGTGGACTTCACCAGCTTCAAAATCTCCCCTTCCCCCACCGCATCCCAAAACCAGCCCAGTTTGTCCCCTCCCTCCACTGCACCGCACAACCAGCCCAGCTCTTTCCCCTCCCCCCACTGCATCCCAAAACCAGTCCAACCTGTGTCTGCCTCCCTAACCTGTTCTTCCTGTCACCCATCCCTTCCTCCCAAGCCACACCTCCATCTCCTACCTACTAACCTCATCCCACCTCCTTGACCTGTCCGTCTTCCCTGGACTGACCTATCCCCTCCCTAACTCCCCACCTATACTCTCCTCTCCTTTTCTCTCCATCTTCAGTCCGCCTCCCCCCCCCCCCCCCCCCCTCCCTATTTATTCCAGAACCCTCACCCCATCCCCTCTCTGAAGGGTCTAGGCCTGAAACGTCAGCTTTTGTGCTCCTGAGATGCTGCTGGGCCTGCTGTGTTCATCCAGCCTCACATTTCATTCCCTTGGGAACTGCCCCATCCTATAGGGAGAGCAGGTCTCCCTGGCCACTCTACCCAATTCCCTCATTACTTTGTACACCTTGATTAAAACTGTCTTTCAGTCTCCTCTAATTCTAGGGAAAATGACTCTAACCAATTCAATGTTGCCTCAAAACTGCCCTTTTCAAACCATGGCAACATTCTTGTCAATCTCCTCTGTACTCACTCGTGACTGATCTTCCTTCCTGTAAATGTGACCAGAATTCTACAGAAAACTCTGGCTAACTAGTGTCTGATTCAGTTCTGGACATGTCTGCTCTTGAACTCAACACCTCACCCAGTGAAGGAAAGGATCCCAAATGCTTTCTTTAGCATATTTCTTTTTCTACCCACCTTGGCATCTCCCAAGACTTGTGGATGTAGGTATCTCCCTTCCTTGACCCTCTCAGTACCTTCCTGTTTATTTTATTCCTTGCTTTGTTTGCCCTCTGGCAACACACAACCTTTCAGTTCTCTGGACTGAATCCATTTGCCACTTCCCCACCTGCTCGATCAAACCATTAACATCTTCCTGCAGTTGACATTTTTTCTCTTTCGTCATCAGACAATCTGAAAACTTCCCCATCGCATCTCCCTCATTCGTCTAAATCATGAATGAGTACCACAGACCGAAGAGGACCCAACACTGTGAGCCCCTGTGGAACACCACTGGAAGCCACTTTCATCCACTGCCCACTGTCCTTTTTATTTCCT
Organism: Stegostoma tigrinum; assembly: GCF_030684315.1. Classification (NCBI taxonomy): domain Eukaryota; kingdom Metazoa; phylum Chordata; class Chondrichthyes; order Orectolobiformes; family Stegostomatidae; genus Stegostoma; species Stegostoma tigrinum. The sequence continues at coordinate 5,621,972 of NC_081395.1, read as the reverse complement.
GTTGCTGAGAAATTTGGATCTAACTATCACATTCCCCTGAATCCCATCGGCCTTTGTTTTTTCTGACCTCACCTGGATCCTTGTCTCAAGGGATCTGATTCAAATCCACATCCATGGCACTGCTCTCGCTGGTCCTCGTTATATCTTCAGTGCATTACATTAGTACGACACAACCTTTCTTGCACAAAATGCAGCTGACTATCCTGGATTACTATCTCTGTGTGTGTGTGTGCGCGCGCATGCCCCTGGCCAAACGTACGTGGCCTGGGACACCGCAGGGCTATTTAGTACGGTCGTACCTGCACATCGTTGGACTAGGTAAGGAACCTGGAGCACCCACAGGAACCCCATGCAGATAGGGGACAAAGTGCAAACTCCACACCGTTGCCCAAAAGTCGCATTGAACCCAGATGGTGTGAGGCAGCAGTGCCCTTCCCTGCACTACCCAGTACTGAGGAGCTTCTCCCATCTGTCTGGAAGTCCGTCTCAAGGTGCCTCTGACAATGCAGCACTCCCTCAGCACAGCAGTGGTCGGCATGCCCTCAGCTAGGAGTGAGGCTAGACCTTTCTGACTGTGAGCCTCTGCTTTTCCCATTCTGACACTGACTGTTGTTATGACTTACACCCTCTGATTCAGGTATGCTTCTGGGTTGGGAAGATGTGCTGCAGTGAGATTCCCTGCTCCGATACACCCTGGTTCTGGCACCTGGAACCTCAATTCTCCAATGGCTCTCTCATGCAATACGCAGACCCGGGCAACACAGGAGATCATTCCAAACACCATGGGCTCACCACATTTGGAGAGAAATACAGCTCGTAGATTTCCTTGTTGGGTAGGGGTCTAAAATCATCGGAAAACTACACATCCTGGACCCCCCCCCCCCCCCCCCCCCCAACCACCACCACCAAATGCTGTGGGTGTTCCTTCTCACTGAATAAGTCGAGTTCCTCTGCTACATGTAACATTTCCCACTCCAATCCCTGCCTCAGTTCATCCCCTGCTGAAACCCTTGCCCAGACCCTTGTTGCCTCTAATTACCTCTGTGTCCTGAGAGAGTTAATCTCCCATCACAAAGGTCTGTCTGAACTCTGCTGCCTGTCTCCTACCTTGTGCCAGGTCCCATTTCGCCACTAGCCATTCTGCTCACTGACCTACATTGGCTCCTAATTCCACAGATCTTCCACTTAAATTTATCAACTCCTAATTTCAAATCTCTGACTGTAAACACTTCTGACCACTATACCCCCCTCCCTGTTTCTGTAACCACCTCCAGCACCTGCACCCCTCCCTATCTTGGAGCAGTGGTTAGCATTGCAGCCTCATTAGCGCCAGGAACCTGGGTTCAATCCCCATATCGACAACTGTCTGTGTGGCGTTTGCATGTTCTGTGTCTGCATGGGTTTCCTCCAGTGCTCTGGTTTCCTCCACGGTCCAAACACATGCAGATTAGGGTGGATTGGCCCTGCTAAAATGCCTGTAGTGCCCAGGGATGAGCAGGCTAGTGGGTTAACAATGACCAAAATGGCGTTGATGGGGTGGGTGGGGGTGGGATGCTCTTCCGAGGGTCAGTGCAGACCTGATGGGCTGAATGGCCTGTTTCCCTACTGTAGGGATTCTGATTGTGACCGTAACGTCCTCTAATCCCTGACCCCTCCCTGTCTCTGCAACCTCTGTGCCTACAACCAAGGACAAACCAGTCCACTTGACTGATGCCCTATTGACCTCCACCACTGACACAGTCACAGCGGTGTGTACCATCCACAGTGCACTGCAGCACACACTTTTGACAGCACCTTTCAAACCCATGACTTCTTAATCCCTCATTGGATAAGGGCAGCAGGTGCATGGGAGCATGTGACCACCTGCAATTTCCCACTTAAGCCGCACACCACCCTGACTTAGAAATATAACACTTACACTTTCAGTCACTCTGTCAAAATGATGGCACTCCCTCCTCAATAGCACCCTCGGTGTCCCTACTATCACAGTTGCATTACAGCAACTCGCTATCACCTTATCAGAGGGTGATTAGTGATAGCCAGTGATAATGTGCAAATGGGGGAATCCAACTAATCCTGAGCAGTGCCTGTCAGTTAATGGTCAATCCTCATTAACTGCTGCATGACACTCTCTACCAATCAGATCCCAATTGCCAACCGTTAGCATTCTTCTGTCCTACAGTATTAAAACATCGCAAGAATTCCAATAAAAGGGAAAACCCATCAGCGTAGGGTGAAATGCTTTGTTTTCAGCAATGTTCACTGTTTGTTAGTTTTATTTCAGCAATGCCTTTACAAACACCCAAACATCAATAGAGTCCCTGATAGCCTGGGGTTTCCTTGCTGAGGCTGGCTCAACTGTAATCTGTTCCCTTTCAGTGCATTTCCGTGTGTTCACTAGAAGATGCTTTTGTTCTGCCGCCACCTTTCCTTCAAGATGCCTCAGACAAACTGCAAACCCAACTTTAACGTAACATGTGAATTCCTGTAAACTCAGTTTCCAGCTGTTTTTGCCAGATTTCTTACCAGAGAGTTAGATGTGCTGTATTGGCCAATGCTGTTGCACTCCCTACTTTGAATTATTCTGACTGTGTCATTGCATCCCTTGATACAAGGAGACAACCTAATTTTTATCCTGTCCCCCTTTTTTAATGCACTGAATAGCTAAACCTTACACCCTTCCCCACCCTCCAGGTGGATTTTACAGCCTTGAAGTAAACAAAACATCCATACCAAGTCTAAAATAACTAACTACAAATTTGAAAGTTCAAAAGAAAAATCTCCACCCTGAACACGTTGCAAAATATCAATTAATTCTGCAGTTAGTTAAATGTTGTTCGTAACACTGAACAAGCCTGTACTCATTCTGTTTTTAACTTAAATTTCTAGGTTCTATGACTTAACCACAGGAATCCACGATCCCACTGTATTTATACCTCCTGCGGAGTGCTCTCACCTAAACTGAATAAGTGAGAATATTTGCTCTCGGACCTGATAAAATAGAAAAATGTATCTGAAAAATTGGAATAAAGAACAATTGGCCTGTCTGTTTATTGAGATGGCAAACTTTGATAGTCAAATGTCCTGAAGTCATGCAAAATTCTGCTGCCAGGAGTCCCCTTCACTAAAGAAAGCTAGCTAGCATTACAAAATACTAATCGACTCGAGGGACCTATTGTCATGCCTATCTGCAATAGAGCACAGTTTCCAGAGTGCTATCATTCCTGGAAACTTCACACAAGTTAAAGATTTTTAACATGTTGCTGGTACTGGATGGTTTGATTTATAAGGAGAAATGGGATGGCTGGGGGAGAGAGATATAATGGGAACTGCAGATGCTGGAGAATCCAAGATAACAAAGTTTGAAGCTGGATGCTGCTTGGCCTGCTGTGTTCATCCAGCTCTACACCTTGTTTTCACAGTGATGCTGGTTTAGTTAGGAAGGTCTGTGATTTTTTTCAGTTAAAATTCACCGCTTATGACAACTGCTGAAGGAAAAATGAACTGGTTTTCTTTATACCAAAAGTGGATTTTGACTGCAGAGGACAGAGAGAGACAGCTTTCATGCTGGTGGCGATCAAAGAATTTTCTCTGCACATCTTGTAGATGTACAGCCGTAAGCTGTTCTGTGACCTGAGAACTGATCACACAACAACAGGCTTTTGTCATGGATAACTGGTCAGTAGCCTAGGCCCAGTCAACTTCCTGTGGTCACTCAACTTTAATGTGTGCACAGAACCCCCTCAACTCTAGTTCATCTGCAAACACTTTAATTCCTGCTTGTTCAGGCAGCAGTGTACACCATGTTGTTCAGGTCTCTTTTTGTTTCCAAAGATTACTGCATGCTTTGAAAACCGTTTGTTACTTTTAATGAAATTAGATTAAATAGAAGTGGGAGAGGGCCATTCGCCCCCTTAGAGCCTGCTTTACCGTTTCCCCCCCTGCCCTCTCCCCATTCAATACATTCATGCCTGACTCCAAGCCCCTCCCCTTTTTTACCCCACTTTCTCCTTGTATCCTTTGCCCTCTAAGAACTTCAAACCATTCAATGGTTTGCTTAAACTGCTTCCTGTAGCAGAAAGTTCCCCAGATTCCCCACTGTCTGGGTAAAGACATTTCTCTTCATGGCAGTCCTGCCAAACGTCCCTGGTTCTGAACTCCTTGGTCATCAGGACCATCCTTCCTGCATTTACGCTGTCTATCCCTTCCAGGATTTTACAGGTTTCTGAGAGATTTCCCCCCTCGTTCTTCTAAATTCCAGTGAATATAGTCCTAACTGATCCAGTCTCTCACATCCTCGCCATCTCTGGAATCTCCTCCAGCTCCCTACACCCTTCCCCATCTCTGGAACCTCTGTTTTTTTTTACAAGCTATTTCCTAGAATTCTCACACTCAACAGCAGTAAGATTAGGGCAAGAGGCAAAATACTTAATCAGTGTCTAATATCTTTTGCTAATAATTTGGGCCACTTCCTTATAGTATAGGCACCATATAACTACAAGTTTTTGTTGTAATTATACACCACTGACCTGCCCACATTCCTGTCCAAATGCCTGTATCAATGTCAGAGTCATTTCTTCATGGAATCTTGCATGAGAGACCGAATCTTGATCGTGAAATTTTCCCGTATGTGCTGAACCATGGCCCAATGCCCATGTTGGACCCAAAGTATCACTACTGTCTTTACCCATTCAGTCAGGGGACATGGGTGTCATTGGACCCCAGCATTAATCACTCCTCTCTGGTTGCAGTGTAGGAGACGGTGCTGAGCTGCCTTGATTCTCCGCAATTTGCTTGGCTCAACAAAGAGACAGAAATGACAACTCAATTGGTCTGCGAAACAATGGAAGATCTGAAGCAATCACATTGTGTGCTTTGGATATTAAAGCTAAAAAAATTAAGATTAATGAATGGACAATTGCTCAATTTCATCCAACAATTGGCGCTACTGACGGTGTGCAGCAATACATCAGTTTTGCACTGCTCAATTCTCCTTAACTGCTCGTGGGCCAGTCTCCGCGCTGTATCAGATGGGGCTCTTGATGCTCAGTATAACCAGGAGGTGATGGTGAAGTGGAATCCCTATAGTATGGGATTCAGCACACACTGACTCTCCAAAAAGTGTCCCACCCAAACCCACAATTCCCATGGCTAATCCACCTAACCTGGATACTGGGCAGTTTAGCCTGGTCAATCCCCCTAACCTGAATATTTTTGGACTGTGGGAGGAAACTAGACCACCCAGATATGGGGTTAAATGTGCAAACCCCCAAGCTGGAATCAAACCCAGGCCTCTGAAGCTGTGAGACAGCACACTACCCCCCAAGAGAGATGGCCAAAGTTTTGTAGAAGAGCCTGTGGATCGGAATCTGTGTTTTTCTCTCTCTCTCCCCACAGACACTACCAAGTTTCTGCAGCCTTTTCTATTTTTTGTTTCATATTTCCGGCATCCACAGTTCTTTCGGCCCTTATGTTTTGCCCGAGGTGTAATGTCTGGCTGGGCGTGGAGCGATCAGTCATTCTATCTGTAGCCCTGCCCTGCCTCAGGACTCACCCTCTGCCAGGAGAACACGACTGGCAACTCCTAGCCAAACTCCGAGCAAACTATTTCTCACACTGAATTGACTGTCACTTAAAGGGAGGGTGCGGCAAAGCTTAGAGACAACATTGTTCTGTCCATCCCAGGCAAATAGGAAAATCGAATCTCTGGCAGTGATTCACAAGTAGGCAGCCGATTAATGTATATCCAGTGAGATCAATGTAGATGATTTTACAATTAAAGTACATGTTGCTTGCTAACCCATCCAGGCAGCCTGCAGGGACTGGCTGATGCATCAATTTGGAAATGCCATTTATAATCATTGCAAACTGGATGTGGTTTGCACAAGGAGCCGGCTGAGATTTATGAGTTAAAGGCACCTCTAATTACTGGGACTCTAATGACTGATTGAAACCAGAAGAAAGGTTTCCTATACTTTGTGCATTCCTCACCCCCTGCAGCGTCCCCACCTCTTCCGAAAGCTTCAAGTTCTCAAAATCCTATGCCAAGCCCCTTTTTCTGCCCTTAATTTGTTCATGGGATGTGATTCTCGCTGGCTGGGCTTGACATTAATTACCTGTCCCTAATTTCCCCTTGAGAGGGTGGTGGGGAACTGCTTTCTTAAACAACTTCTGTCTGTGTGCTGTAGGGATACCCACACAGTGCTGTTCTGGAGGGAGCCCCAGGATTTGAACCCAGGAACAGTGAAAGATTGGCCGATATATTTTCAACTTTCTCTCTCTCTTTGAAGAAATAGACAGAAATGATGGGTTAGAAAAACCAGCTGATGTCCCCATCACTGGCTGTAATCTGCCAGCAGCCTCCTGACCCAATCCCAAAACACTCACCAAGCCCATTCACTGACATGTCATTCTGCCAATCTTCCCTTCCACCCATTCCTGGGGCACTGAGGTGCAGGCACATTCAACCGGTGGGGGTCAAGATCCAGGATACCGTAGCGGGGCCAATACTCACTCCCGTTCCCAAACGTTAACAACAAAAGTCGTTCTCGGCTTTCCATTTGTGGGATCTTTCCCTGCACAATTTTCTACGTCATGGCTGTGACCACATCTCAAAAGGTGGGCATTGAGACCGGCTGAAATGAAGCACCTCCCCACCTTCACTGGTGATGGCAGAAAAGGTCCCCATGCATTCACATCACTGTCCAAAACGATAGCCACTCCAACAGGGTTCGGGCTGCTCTTGTCGTCAGGTGCCCCTCTGGGAAGCTGGGTTCTGGGGGTGGGGGTGGATGGGTGTGGTATCCTGACCCTGTCCTGTGCAGGTCGATACCCAAACCAGGCTGTCCGATGTAAAAACCGAAAGAACTGCAGATGCTGCAAATCAGGGACAAAAACAGAGGCAAGATAACATGATGTAGAGCTGGATGAACGCAGCAGGCCAAGCAGCATCAGAGGAGCAGGAAGGCTGACGTTTCAGGCCGAGACCCATTCCTGGGGTACTGAGGTGCAGGCACATTCAACAGGGGGGGGGTCAAGATCCAGGATACCGTAACAGGGTAGTGCATTGGAAATTAAAGTCATAGAGCCGGTCGAGATATATGAGTTCAAGGCCGGGTCTAGGCCCAAAACGTCAGCCTTCCTGCTCCTCTGTTGCTGCTTGGCCTGCTGTGTTCGTCCAGATTCTCCAGCATCTGCAGTTCCTACTATTTCTATCACAAAAACAGATGTTGTCGGTAAAGCTCAGCAGGTCCTCCCTCTGGACCAACCTCAGGGAATCTCTCTCCCATTGCAACTCTCTTGTCTTCTTTTCTCTCCATCTTCGGTCCGCCTCCCCCTCTCTCCCTATTTATTCCAGAACCCTCACCCCATCCCCCTCTCTGATGAAGGGTCTAGGCCCGAAACGTCAGCTTTTGTGCTCCTGAGGTGCTGCTTGGCCTGCTGTGTTCATCCAGCCTCACATTTTATTATCTTGGGATTCTCCAGCATCTGCAGTTCCCATTATCTCTGATACTATTTTAACCTCACTGCGAAGGGATGCCTAACCTGAAGAAGTTACCCTCCTCCCTCTGGACCAACCTCAGGGAATCTCTCTCCCATTGCAACTCTCTTGTCTTCTTTTCTCTCCATCTTCGGTCCGCCTCCCCCTCTCTCCCTATTTATTCCAGAACCCTCACCCCATCCCCCTCTCTGATGAAGGGTCTAGGCCCAAAACATCAGCTTTTGTGCTCCTGAGATGCTGCTTGGCCTGAGATGCTGCTTGGCCTGCTGTGTTCATCCAGCCTCACATTTTATTATCTAGGTCTGGCAGCATCTGTGAAGAAAAACAATCAGTTTTGAGGAAGGGTCACCGGAAACGTTAACTCTGATTTTGTTTTTCTTCACAGGCCTGCTCAGCTTTTCCAGCAGCTTCTGCTTTTGTCTCAGTCAGTCCTGTCCTGATCCAAATACAGCAAGCTTTTTATTAACCGGCATCTATGGGAGTTGGCGTGTGCCGGTTGATCCAATATTCCGGTTGAACAAGAGATCGACAAACGCACACTACGTAATACCATGCATGGGGTACACCCATCTCTGTTCTACTTTATTCACAACATACATCACTGAAATTATAACGCAACTTTGCCTTAAGTTAAAGTTACCGGCAAAGAACCTCCTCACACACCGTGAACTTGCCCACTCAGACATGGCGGTAATTCTGTAAACTTCCGGTCATTGCCCAGTTCTGTCGGTTTATCGAGAGTGCCGGTTAAAACATGGCAAGCCGGAGCCCAGGACCCCCATTTACTCGAACACACAATGGTTTTGAAGAGGGGCCTTTGACTCTCCCTCAGCGGTTTCCTCGATTTTACAGCCTTTCTGAGCCTGTCATTGGCAATGAGACATTGTTTCAGCCATGTGGGAAGACAAATCTCTTCCAGCAATCGGCGTTTTCCAACAACTGAGGCGGAATTCACAACTTTCACCACATTTCACACAAGGCACACTCGCTGAAACACATGTTCCTTTGCAATGTTTAGAAATGCAGCAGCCAGTTTACAAACAGCAAGATCCCACAGCCAACAGTGTGGGAATGACCCTCCAACAGTGCCCGCTCCCTCAGCACTGACCCTCCGACAGTGCCCCCTCCCTCAGCACTGACCCTCCAACAGTGCCCGCTCCCTCAGCACTGACCCTCCGACAGTGCCCCCTCCCTCAGCACTGACCCTCCGACAGTGCCCACTCCCTCAGCACTGACCCTCTAACAGTGCCCGCTCCCTCAGCACTGACCCTCCGACAGTGTCTGGTCCTTCAGCACTGACCCTCCGACAGTGTCTGCTCCTTCAGCACTGACCGTCTGACAGTGCCCACTCCCTCAGCACTGACCATCCGACAGTGCCCACTCCCTCAGCATTGACCCTCTGACAGTGCCCGCTCCCTCAGCACTGACCCTCTGACAGTGCCCGCTCCCTCAGCACTGACCCTCTGACAGTGTGCAGTGCCAATACTCCAGAGGGTACTGGGGTGGAAAGGGGTTAAAAATTATACCAAGCCTTGCCAACATGCTGGGCTCAGTGACTAAATTAAAGATAGCTGTGGACCTAACGAGCTGGTGAACTGGACTGACAGAGGGCGAGGTACAGACGGCACCAGGGGGTGCTGCTCTGTGTGTCTCTCCCGTCTCTGCTCCCCGGTACTTGGGCAGAACCAGCCCTGAGCTGGACCCGGCCGAGAACGCGCACGATGCATTGCGCAGTGCGCGTGCCCGTCGCGACAGGGAGTGGCGGAGGCGCGCTCCGGAGGAATGCGGCCCGAGATCGAGAGGCATCAGGAGCGAGCTGCCCGAACCGGTGAGTACCATAATGGGATCATCGGGGACGGACAGGGGGTCAGTGTAACAGGGAGAGTGTAATACAGAGGGAGAGGGAGGGTCAGTGTAACAGGGAGAGTGTAATACAGAGGGAGAGGGAGGGTCAGTGTAACAGGGAGAGTGTAATACAGAGGGAGAGGGAGGGTCAGTGTAACAGGGAGAGTGTAATACAGAGGGAGAGGGAGGGTCAGTGTAACAGGGAGAGTGTAATACAGAGGGAGAGGAAGGGTCAGTGTAACAGGGAGAGTGTAATACAGAGGGAGAGGGAGGGTCAGTGTAACAGGGAGAGTGTAATACAGGGAGAGGGACAGTGTAACAGGGAGAGTGTAATACACAGGGAGAGGGAGGGACAGTGTAACAGGGAGAGTGTAATACAGAGGGAGAGGGAGGGTCAGTGTAAGAGGGAGAGGGAGGGTCAGTGTAACAGGGAGAGTGTAATACAGAGGGAGAGGGAGGGACAGTGTAACAGGGAGAGTGTAATACAGAGGGAGAGGGAGGGACAGTGTAACAGGGAGAGGGAGGGTCAGTGTAACGGAGAGTGTAATACAGAGGGAGAGGGAGGGTCAGTGTAACAGGGAGAGTGTAATACAGAGGGAGAGGGAGGGACAGTGTAACAGGGAGAGTGTAATACAGAGGGAGAGGGAGGGTCAGTGTAACAGGGAGAGTGTAATACAGAGGGAGAGGGAGGGTCAGTGTAACAGGGAGAGTGTAATACAGAGGGAGAGGGAGGGTCAGTGTAACAGGGAGAGTGTAATACAGAGGGAGAGGGAGGGTCAGTGTAACGGAGAGTGTAATACAGAGGGAGAGGGACAGTGTAACAGGGAGAGTGTAATACAGAGGGAGAGGGAGGGACAGTGTAACAGGGAGAGTGTAATACAGAGGGAGAGGGAGGGTCAGTGTAAGAGGGAGAGGGAGGGTCAGTGTAACAGGGAGAGTGTAATACAGAGGGAGAGGGAGGGACAGTGTAACAGGGAGAGTGTAATACAGAGGGAGAGGGAGGGACAGTGTAACAGGGAGTGGGAGGGTCAGTGTAACAGGGAGAGTGTAATACAGAGGGAGAGGGAGGGTCAGTGTAACAGGGAGAGTGTAATACAGAGGGAGAGGGAGGGTCAGTGTAACAGGGAGAGTGTAATACAGAGGGAGAGGGAGGGTCAGTGTAACAGGGAGAGTGTAATACAGAGGGAGAGGGAGGGTCAGTGTAACAGGGAGAGTGTAATACAGAGGGAGAGGGAGGGTCAGTGTAACAGGGAGAGTGTAATACAGAGGGAGAGGGAGGGTCAGTGTAACAGGGAGAGTGTAATACAGAGGGAGAGGGAGGGTCAGTGTAACAGGGAGAGTGTAATACAGAGGGAGAGGGAGGGTCAGTGTAACAGGGAGAGTGTAATACAGAGGGAGAGGGAGGGTCAGTGTAACAGGGAGAGTGTAATACAGAGGGAGAGGGAGGGTCAGTGTAACAGGGAGAGTGTAATACAGAGGGAGAGGGAGGGTCAGTGTAACAGGGAGAGTGTAATACAGAGGGAGAGGGACAGTGTAACAGGGAGAGTGTAATACAGAGGGAGAGGGAGGGTCAGTGTAAGAGGGAGAGGGAGGGTCAGTGTAACAGGGAGAGTGTAATAGAGGGAGAGGGAGAGGACCAGTGTAACAGGGAGAGTGTTATACAGAGGGAGAGGGAGGGACAGTGTAACAGGGAGAGTGTGATACAGAGGGAGAGGGAGGGTCACTGTAACAGGGAGAGTGGAATACAGAGGGAGTGTGAGGGACAGTGTAACAGGGAGAGTGTAATACAGAGGGAGAGGGAGGGACAGTGTAACAGGGAGAGTGTAATACAGAGGGAAAGACAGTGTAACAGGGAGAGTGTAATACAGAGGGAGAGGGAGGGACAGTGTAACAGGGAGAGTGTAATACAGAGGGAGAGGGAGGGACAGTGTAACAGGGAGAGTGTGATACAGAGGGAGAGGGAGGGACAGTGTAACAGGGACAGTGTAAGACAGAGGGAGAGGGACAGTGTAACAGGGAGAGTGTAATACAGAGGGAGAGTGAGGGACACTGTAACAGGGACAGTGTAATAGAGGGAGAGGGAGAGGACCAGTGTAACAGGGAGAGTGTTATACAGAGGGAGAGGGAGGGACAGTGTAACAGGGAGAGTGTGATACAGTGGGAGAGGGAGGGTCAGTGTAACAGGGAGAGTGTAATACAGAGGGAGAGGGAGGGTCAGTGTAACAGGGAGAGTGTAATACAGAGGGAGAGGGAGGGTCAGTGTAACAGGGAGAGTGTAATACAGAGGGAGAGGGAGGGTCAGTGTAACAGGGAGAGTGTAATACAGAGGGAGAGGGAGGGTCAGTGTAACAGGGAGAGTGTAATACAGAGGGAGAGGGAGGGTCAGTGTAACAGGGAGAGTGTAATACAGAGGGAGAGGGAGTGTCAGTGTAACAGGGAGAGTGTAATACAGAGGGAGAGGGAGGGACAGTGTAACAGGGAGAGTGTAATACAGAGGGAGAGGGAGGGACAGTGTAACAGGGAGAGTGTAATACAGAGGGAGAGGGAGGGAGAGTGTAATACAGAGGGAGAGGGAGGGACAGTGCAACAGGGAGAGTGTAATACAGAGGGAGAGGGAGGGACAGTGTAACAGGGAGAGTGTAATACAGAGGGAGAGGGAGGGACAGTGTAACAGGGAGAGTCTAATACAGAGGGAGAGGGAGGACAGTGTAACATGGAGAGTGTAATACAGAGCGAGAGGGAGGGACAGTGTAACAGGGAGAGTGTAATACAGAGGGAGAGGGACAGTGTAACAGGGAGAGTGTAAAACAGAGGGAGAGTGAGGGACAGTGTAACAGCAGAGTGTAATACAGAGGGAGAGGGAGGGACAGTGTAACAGGGAGAGTGTAATACAGAGGGAGAGAGAGGGACAGTGTAACAGGGAGAGTGTAATACAGAGGGAGAGAGAGGGACAGTGTAACAAGGAGAGTGTAATACAGAGGGAGAGGGAGGGATAGTGTAACAGGGAGAGTGTAATGCAGAGAGAGAGACAGTGTAACAGGGAGAGTGTAATACAGAGGGAGAGGGAGGGACAGTGTAACAGGGAGAGTGTAATACAGAGGGAGAGGGAGGGACAGTGTAACAGGGAGAGTGTAAAACAGAAGGAGAGGGAGGGACAGTGTAACAGGGAGAGTGTAATACAGAGGGAGAGGGAGGGACACTAACAGGGAGAGTGCAATACAGAGGGAGAGGGAGGGACAGTGTAACAGGGAGAGTCTAAAACAGAGGGAGAGGGAGGGACAGTGTAACAGGGAGAGTGTAATACAGAGGGAGAGGGAGGGACACTAACAGGGAGAGTGTAATACAGAGGGAGAGGGAGAGGGACAGTGTAACAGGGAGAGTGTAATACAGAGGGAGAGGGAGGGTCAGTGTAACAGGGAGAGTGTGATACAGAGGGAGAGGGAGGGTCAGTGTAACAGGGAGAGTGTAATACAGAGGGAGTGTGAGGGACAGTGTAACAGGGAGAGTGTAATACAGAGGGAGAGGGAGGGACAGTGTAACAGGGAGAGTGTAATACAGAGGGAAAGACAGTGTAACAGGTAGAGTGTAAAACAGAGGGAGAGGGAGGGACAGTGTAACAGGGAGAGTGTAATACAGAGGGAGAGGTAGGGACAGTGTAACAGGGAGAGTGTAATACAGAGGGAGAGGGAGGGACAGTGTAACAGGGAGAGTGTGATACAGAGGGAGAGGGTAGGGACAGTGTAACAGGGAGAGTGTAATACAGAGGGAGAGGGACAGTGTAACAGGGAGAGTGTAATACAGAGGGAGAGTGAGGGACACAGTAACAGGGAGAGTGTAATACAGAGGGAGAGGGAGGGTCAGTGTAACAGGGAGAGTGTAATACAGAGGTAGAGGGAGGGACAGTGTAACAGGGAGAGTGTAATACAGAGGGAGACGGAGGGTCAGTGTAACAGGGAGAGTGTAATACAGAGGGAGAGGGAGGGACAGTGTAACAGGGAGAGTGTAATACAGAGGGAGAGGGAGGACAGTGTAACATGGAGAGTGTAATACAGAGAGAGAGGGAGGGACAGTGTAACAGGGAGAGTGTAATACAGAGGGAGAGGGAGGGTCAGTGTAACAGGGAGAGTGTAATACAGAGGGAGAGGGAGAGGACCAGTGTTACAGGGAGAGTGTAATACAGAGGGAGAGGGAGGGACAGTGTAACAGGGAGAGTGTGATACAGAGGGAGAGGGAGGTACAGTGTAACAGGGAGAGTGAAAAACAGAGGGAGAGGGAGGGACAGTGTAACAGGGAGAGTGTAATACAGAGGGAGAGGGAGGGTCAGTGTAACAGGGAGAGTGTAATACAGAGGGAGAGCGAGGGACAGTGTAACAGGGAGAGTGTAATACAGAGGGAGAGGGAGTGACAGTGTAACAGGAAGAGTGTAATACAGAGGGAGAGGGAGGGACAGTGTAACAGGGAGAGTGTAATACAGAGGGAGAGGGAGGGACAGGGTAACAAGGAGAGTGTAATACAGAGGGAGAGGGAGGGACAGTGTAACAGGGAGAGTGTAATACAGAGGGAGAGGGAGGGACAGTGTAACAGGGAGAGTGTAATACAGAGGGAGACGGAGGGACACTAACAGGGAGAGTGTAATACAGAGGGAGAGGGAGGGACAGTGTAACAGGGAGAGTGTAAAACAGAGGGAGAGGGAGGGACAGTGTAACAGGGAGAGTGTAATACAGAGGGAGAGGGAGAGGGACAGTGTAACAGGGAGAGTGTAATACAGAGGGAGAGGGAGGGTCAGTGTAACAGGGAGAGTGTAATAGAGGGAGAGGGAGAGGACCAGTGTAACAGGGAGAGTGTTATACAGAGGGAGAGGGAGGGACAGTGTAACAGGGAGAGTGTGATACAGTGGGAGAGGGAGGGTCAGTGTAACAGGGAGAGTGTAATACAGAGGGAGAGGGAGGGACAGTGTAACAGGGAGAGTGTGATACAGTGGGAGAGGGAGGGTCAGTGTAACAGGGAGAGTATAATACAGAGGGAGAGGGAGGGTCAGTGTAACAGGGAGAGTGTAATACAGAGGGAGAGGGAGGGTCAGTGTAACAGGGAGAGTGTAATACAGAGGGAGAGGGAGGGTCCGTGTAACAGGGAGAGTGTAATACAGAGGGAGAGGGAGTGTCAGTGTAACAGGGAGAGTGTAATACAGAGGGAGAGGGAGGGACAGTGTAACAGGGAGAGTGTAATACAGAGGGAGAGGGAGGGACAGTGTAACAGGGAGAGTGTAATACAGAGGGAGAGGGAGGGACAGTGTAACAGGGAGAGTGTAATACAGAGGGAGAGGGACAGTGTAACAGGGAGAGTGTAATACAGAGGGAGAGGAAGGGACAGTGTAACAGGGAGAGTGTAATACAGAGGGAGAGGGAGGGACAGTGTAACAGGGAGAATGTAATACAGAAGGAGAGGGAGGGACAGTGTAACAGGGAGAGTGTAATACAGAGGGAGAGGGAGGGACAGTGTAACAGGGAGAGTGTAATTCAGAGGGAGAGGGAGGGACAGTGTAACAGGGGGAGTGTGATACAGAGGGAGAGTGAAGGACAGTGTAACAGGGAGAGTGTGATACAGAGGGAGAGGGAGGGACAGTGTAACAGGGAGAGTGTAATACAGAGGGAGAGGGACAGTGTAACAGGGAGAGTGTAATACAGAGGGAGAGTGAGGGACAGTGTAACAGCAGAGTGTAATACAGAGGGAGAGGGATGGACAGTGTAACAGGGAGAGTGTAATACAGAGGGAGAGGGAGGGACAGTGTAACAGGGAGAGTGTAATACAGAGGGAGAGACAGTGTAACAGGGAGAGTGTAATACAGAGGGAGAGGGAGGGACAGTGTAACAGGGAGAATGTAATACAGAGGGAGAGGGAGGGTCAGTGTAACCGGGAGAGTGTAATACAGAGGGAGAGGGAGGGACAGTGTAACAGGGAGAGTGTAATACAGAGGGAGAGGGAGGGTCACTGTAACAGGGAGAGTGTAATACAGAGGGAGAGGGAGGGACAGTGTAACAGGGAGAGTGTAATACAGAGCGAGAGGGAGGGTCACTGTAACAGGGAGAGTTTAAAACAGAGGGAGAGGGAGGGACAGTGTAACAGGGAGAGTGTAATACAGAGGGAGAGGGAGGGACACTAACAGGGAGAGTGTAATACAGAGGGAGAGGGAGGGATAGTGTAACAGGGAGAGTGTAAGACAGAGGGAGAGGGACAGTGTAACAGGGAGAGTGTAATACAGAGTGAGAGTGAGGGATAGTGTCACAGGGAGAGTGTAATACAGAGGGAGAGGGAGGGACAGTGTAACAGGGAGAGTGTAATACAGAGGGAGAGGGAGGGACAGTGTAACAGGGAGAGTGTAAAACAGAAGGAGAGGGAGGGACAGTGTAACAGGGAGAGTGTAATACAGAGTGAGAGTGAGGGATAGTGTCACAGGGAGAGTGTAATACAGAGGGAGAGGGAGGGACACTAACAGGGAGAGTGTAATACAGAGGGAGAGGGAGGGACAGTGTAACAGGGAGAGTCTAAAACAGAGGGAGAGGGAGGGACAGTGTAACAGGGAGAGTGTAATACAGAGGGAGAGGGAGGGACACTAACAGGGAGAGTGTAATAGAGGGAGAGGGAGAGGACCAGTGTAACAGGGAGAGTGTTATACAGAGGGAGAGGGAGGGACAGTGTAACAGGGAGAGTGTGATACAGAGGGAGAGGGAGGGTCAGTGTAACAGGGAGAGTGTAATACAGAGGGAGTGTGAGGGACAGTGTAACAGGGAGAGTGTAATACAGAGGGAGAGGGAGGGATAGTGTAACAGGGAGAGTGTAATACAGAGGGAAAGACAGTGTAACAGGGAGAGTGTAAAACAGAGGGAGAGGGAGGGACAGTGTAACAGGGAGAGTGTAAAACAGAGGGAGAGGGAGGAACAGTGTAACAGGGAGAGTGTAATACAGAGGGAGAGGGTGGGACAGTGTAACAGGGAGAGTGTGATACAGAGGGAGAGGGAGGGACAGTGTAACAGGGAGAGTGTAATACAGAGGGAGAGGGACAGTGTAACAGGGAGAGTGTAATACAGAGGGAGAGTGAGGGACACTGTAACAGGGAGAGTGTAATACAGAGGGAGAGGGAGTGTCAGTGTAACAGGGAGTGTGTAATACAGAGGGAGAGGGAGGGACAGTGTAACAGGGAGAGTGTAATACAGAGGGAGAGGGAGGGACAGTGTAACAGGGAGAGTGTAATACAGAGGGAGAGGGATGGACAGTGTAACAGGGAGAGTGTGATACAGAGGGAGAGGGAGGGACAGTGTAACAGGGAGAGTGTAATACAGAGGGAGAGGGACAGTGTAACAGGGAGAGTGTAATACAGAGGGAGAGTGAGGGACAGTGTAACAGCAGAGTGTAATACAGAGGGAGAGGGATGGACAGTGTAACAGGGAGAGTGTAATACAGAGGGAGAGGGAGGGACAGTGTAACAGGGAGAGTGTAATACAGAGGGAGAGGGACAGTGTAACAGGGAGAGTGTAATACAGAGGGAGAGGGAGGGACAGTGTAACAGGGAGTGTGTAATACAGAGGGAGATGGAGGGACAGTGTAACAGGGAGAGTGTAATACAGAGGGAGAGGGAGGGACAGTGTAACAGGGAGAGTGTAATACAGAGGGAGAGGGAGGGACAGTGTAACAGGGAGAGTGGAGGACAGAGGGAGACGGAGGGACAGTGTAACCGGG
This sequence comes from Stegostoma tigrinum, assembly GCF_030684315.1. Classification (NCBI taxonomy): domain Eukaryota; kingdom Metazoa; phylum Chordata; class Chondrichthyes; order Orectolobiformes; family Stegostomatidae; genus Stegostoma; species Stegostoma tigrinum. The sequence goes on along the minus strand of NC_081395.1, from coordinate 5,604,892 downwards.
AGAGTGTAATACAGAGGGAGAGGGAGGGTCAGTGTAACAGGGAGAGTGTAATACAGAGGGAGAGGGAGGGTCAGTGTAACAGGGAGAGTGTAATACAGGGAGAGGGACAGTGTAACAGGGAGAGTGTAATACAGAGGGAGAGGGAGGGACAGTGTAACAGGGAGAGTGTAATACAGAGGGAGAGGGAGGGTCAGTGTAAGAGGGAGAGGGAGGGTCAGTGTAACAGGGAGAGTGTAATACAGAGGGAGAGGGAGGGACAGTGTAACAGGGAGAGTGTAATACAGAGGGAGAGGGAGGGACAGTGTAACAGGGAGAGGGAGGGTCAGTGTAACGGAGAGTGTAATACAGAGGGAGAGGGAGGGTCAGTGTAACAGGGAGAGTGTAATACAGAGGGAGAGGGAGGGACAGTGTAACAGGGAGAGTGTAATACAGAGGGAGAGGGAGGGTCAGTGTAACAGGGAGAGTGTAATACAGAGGGAGAGGGAGGGTCAGTGTAACAGGGAGAGTGTAATACAGAGGGAGAGGGAGGGTCAGTGTAACAGGGAGAGTGTAATACAGAGGGAGAGGGAGGGTCAGTGTAACAGGGAGAGTGTAATACAGAGGGAGAGGGAGGGTCAGTGTAACGGAGAGTGTAATACAGAGGGAGAGGGACAGTGTAACAGGGAGAGTGTAATACAGAGGGAGAGGGAGGGACAGTGTAACAGGGAGAGTGTAATACAGAGGGAGAGGGAGGGTCAGTGTAAGAGGGAGAGGGAGGGTCAGTGTAACAGGGAGAGTGTAATACAGAGGGAGAGGGAGGGACAGTGTAACAGGGAGAGTGTAATACAGAGGGAGAGGGAGGGACAGTGTAACAGGGAGTGGGAGGGTCAGTGTAACAGGGAGAGTGTAATACAGAGGGAGAGGGAGGGTCAGTGTAACAGGGAGAGTGTAATACAGAGGGAGAGGGAGGGTCAGTGTAACAGGGAGAGTGTAATACAGAGGGAGAGGGAGGGTCAGTGTAACAGGGAGAGTGTAATACAGAGGGAGAGGGAGGGTCAGTGTAACAGGGAGAGTGTAATACAGAGGGAGAGGGAGGGTCAGTGTAACAGGGAGAGTGTAATACAGAGGGAGAGGGAGGGTCAGTGTAACAGGGAGAGTGTAATACAGAGGGAGAGGGAGGGTCAGTGTAACAGGGAGAGTGTAATACAGAGGGAGAGGGAGGGTCAGTGTAACAGGGAGAGTGTAATACAGAGGGAGAGGGAGGGTCAGTGTAACAGGGAGAGTGTAATACAGAGGGAGAGGGACAGTGTAACAGGGAGAGTGTAATACAGAGGGAGAGGGAGGGTCAGTGTAAGAGGGAGAGGGAGGGTCAGTGTAACAGGGAGAGTGTAATAGAGGGAGAGGGAGAGGACCAGTGTAACAGGGAGAGTGTTATACAGAGGGAGAGGGAGGGACAGTGTAACAGGGAGAGTGTGATACAGAGGGAGAGGGAGGGTCACTGTAACAGGGAGAGTGGAATACAGAGGGAGTGTGAGGGACAGTGTAACAGGGAGAGTGTAATACAGAGGGAGAGGGAGGGACAGTGTAACAGGGAGAGTGTAATACAGAGGGAAAGACAGTGTAACAGGGAGAGTGTAAAACAGAGGGAGAGGGAGGGACAGTGTAACGGAGAGTGTAATACAGAGGGAGAGGGAGGGACAGTGTAACAGGGAGAGTGTAATACAGAGGGAGAGGGAGGGACAGTGTAACAGGGAGAGTGTGATACAGAGGGAGAGGGAGGGACAGTGTAACAGGGACAGTGTAAGACAGAGGGAGAGGGACAGTGTAACAGGGAGAGTGTAATACAGAGGGAGAGTGAGGGACACTGTAACAGGGACAGTGTAATAGAGGGAGAGGGAGAGGACCAGTGTAACAGGGAGAGTGTTATACAGAGGGAGAGGGAGGGACAGTGTAACAGGGAGAGTGTGATACAGTGGGAGAGGGAGGGTCAGTGTAACAGGGAGAGTGTAATACAGAGGGAGAGGGAGGGTCAGTGTAACAGGGAGAGTGTAATACAGAGGGAGAGGGAGGGTCAGTGTAACAGGGAGAGTGTAATACAGAGGGAGAGGGAGGGTCAGTGTAACAGGGAGAGTGTAATACAGAGGGAGAGGGAGTGTCAGTGTAACAGGGAGAGTGTAATACAGAGGGAGAGGGAGGGACAGTGTAACAGGGAGAGTGTAATACAGAGGGAGAGGGAGGGACAGTGTAACAGGGAGAGTGTAATACAGAGGGAGAGGGAGGGAGAGTGTAATACAGAGGGAGAGGGAGGGACAGTGCAACAGGGAGAGTGTAATACAGAGGGAGAGGGAGGGACAGTGTAACAGGGAGAGTGTAATACAGAGGGAGAGGGAGGGACAGTGTAACAGGGAGAGTCTAATACAGAGGGAGAGGGAGGACAGTGTAACATGGAGAGTGTAATACAGAGCGAGAGGGAGGGACAGTGTAACAGGGAGAGTGTAATACAGAGGGAGAGGGACAGTGTAACAGGGAGAGTGTAAAACAGGGAGAGTGAGGGACAGTGTAACAGCAGAGTGTAATACAGAGGGAGAGGGAGGGACAGTGTAACAGGGAGAGTGTAATACAGAGGGAGAGAGAGGGACAGTGTAACAAGGAGAGTGTAATACAGAGGGAGAGGGAGGGATAGTGTAACAGGGAGAGTGTAATACAGAGAGAGAGACAGTGTAACAGGGAGAGTGTAATACAGAGGGAGAGGGAGGGACAGTGTAACAGGGAGAGTGTAAAACAGAAGGAGAGGGAGGGACAGTGTAACAGGGAGAGTGTAATACAGAGGGAGAGGGACAGTGTAACAGGGAGAGTGTAATACAGAGTGAGAGTGAGGGATAGTGTAACAGGGAGAGTGTAATACAGAGGGAGAGGGAGGGACACTAACAGGGAGAGTGCAATACAGAGGGAGAGGGAGGGACAGTGTAACAGGGAGAGTCTAAAACAGAGGGAGAGGGAGGGACAGTGTAACAGGGAGAGTGTAATACAGAGGGAGAGGGAGGGACACTAACAGGGAGAGTGTAATACAGAGGGAGAGGGAGAGGGACAGTGTAACAGGGAGAGTGTAATACAGAGGGAGAGGGAGGGTCAGTGTAACAGGGAGAGTGTGATACAGAGGGAGAGGGAGGGTCAGTGTAACAGGGAGAGTGTAATACAGAGGGAGTGTGAGGGACAGTGTAACAGGGAGAGTGTAATACAGAGGGAGGGACAGTGTAACAGGGAGAGTGTAATACAGAGGGAAAGACAGTGTAACAGGTAGAGTGTAAAACAGAGGGAGAGGGAGGGACAGTGTAACAGGGAGAGTGTAATACAGAGGGAGAGGTAGGGACAGTGTAACAGGGAGAGTGTAATACAGAGGGAGAGGGAGGGACAGTGTAACAGGGAGAGTGTGATACAGAGGGAGAGGGAGGGTCAGTGTAACAGGGAGAGTGTAATACAGAGGGAGAGGGACAGTGTAACAGGGAGAGTGTAATACAGAGGGAGAGTGAGGGACACTGTAACAGGGAGAGTGTAATACAGAGGGAGAGGGAGGGTCAGTGTAACAGGGAGAGTGTAATACAGAGGTAGAGGGAGGGACAGTGTAACAGGGAGAGTGTAATACAGAGGGAGACGGAGGGTCAGTGTAACAGGGAGAGTGTAATACAGAGGGAGAGGGAGGGACAGTGTAACAGGGAGAGTGTAATACAGAGGGAGAGGGAGGACAGTGTAACATGGAGAGTGTAATACAGAGAGAGAGGGAGGGACAGTGTAACAGGGAGAGTGTAATACAGAGGGAGAGGGAGGGTCAGTGTAACAGGGAGAGTGTAATACAGAGGGAGAGGGAGAGGACCAGTGTTACAGGGAGAGTGTAATACAGAGGGAGAGGGAGGGACAGTGTAACAGGGAGAGTGTGATACAGAGGGAGAGGGAGGTACAGTGTAACAGGGAGAGTGAAAAACAGAGGGAGAGGGAGGGACAGTGTAACAGGGAGAGTGTAATACAGAGGGAGAGGGACTGTGTAACAGGGAGAGTGTAATACAGAGGGAGACGGAGGGTCAGTGTAACAGGGAGAGTGTAATACAGAGGGAGAGGGAGGGACAGTGTAACAGGGAGAGTGTAATACAGAGGGAGAGGGAGTGACAGTGTAACAGGAAGAGTGTAATGGAGAGGGAGGGACAGTGTAACAGGGAGAGTGTAATACAGAGGGAGAGGGAGGGACAGGGTAACAAGGAGAGTGTAATACAGAGGGAGAGGGAGGGACAGTGTAACAGGGAGAGTGTAATACAGAGGGAGAGGGAGGGACAGTGTAACAGGGAGAGTGTAATACAGAGAGAGAGGGAGGGACAGTGTAACAGGGAGAGTGTAATACAGAGGGAGAGGGAGGGTCAGTGTAACAGGGAGAGTGTAATACAGAGGGAGAGGGAGAGGACCAGTGTTACAGGGAGAGTGTGATACAGAGGGAGAGGGAGGTACAGTGTAACAGGGAGATTGTAAAACAGAGGGAGAGGGAGGGACAGTGTAACAGGGAGAGTGTAATACAGAGGGAGAGGGACTGTGTAACAGGGAGAGTGTAATACAGAGGGAGAGTGAGGGATAGTGTAACAGGGAGAGTGTAATACAGAGGGAGACGGAGGGACACTAACAGGGAGAGTGTAATACAGAGGGAGAGGGAGGGACAGTGTAACAGGGAGAGTGTAAAACAGAGGGAGAGGGAGGGACAGTGTAACAGGGAGAGTGTAATACAGAGGGAGAGGGAGAGGGACAGTGTAACAGGGAGAGTGTAATACAGAGGGAGAGGGAGGGTCAGTGTAACAGGGAGAGTGTAATAGAGGGAGAGGGAGAGGACCAGTGTAACAGGGAGAGTGTTATACAGAGGGAGAGGGAGGGACAGTGTAACAGGGAGAGTGTGATACAGTGGGAGAGGGAGGGTCAGTGTAACAGGGAGAGTGTAATACAGAGGGAGAGGGAGGGTCAGTGTAACAGGGAGAGTGTAATACAGAGGGAGAGGGAGGGTCAGTGTAACAGGGAGAGTGTAATACAGAGGGAGAGGGAGGGTCCGTGTAACAGGGAGAGTGTAATACAGAGGGAGAGGGAGTGTCAGTGTAACAGGGAGAGTGTAATACAGAGGGAGAGGGAGGGACAGTGTAACAGGGAGAGTGTAATACAGAGGGAGAGGGAGGGACAGTGTAACAGGGAGAGTGTAATACAGAGGGAGAGGGAGGGACAGTGTAACAGGGAGAGTGTAATACAGAGGGAGAGGGACAGTGCAACAGGGAGAGTGTAATACAGAGGGAGAGGGAGGGACAGTGTAACAGGGAGAGTGTAATACAGAGGGAGAGGGAGGGACAGTGTAACAGGGAGAGTGTAATACAGAGGGAGAGGGAGGGACAGTGTAACAGGGAGAATGTAATACAGAAGGAGAGGGAGGGACAGTGTAACAGGGAGAGTGTAATACAGAGGGAGAGGGAGGGACAGTGTAACAGGGAGAGTGTAATTCAGAGGGAGAGGGAGGGACAGTGTAACAGGGGGAGTGTGATACAGAGGGAGAGTGAAGGACAGTGTAACAGGGAGAGTGTGATACAGAGGGAGAGGGAGGGACAGTGTAACAGGGAGAGTGTAATACAGAGGGAGAGGGACAGTGTAACAGGGAGAGTGTAATACAGAGGGAGAGTGTGGGACAGTGTAACAGCAGAGTGTAATACAGAGGGAGAGGGATGGACAGTGTAACAGGGAGAGTGTAATACAGAGGGAGAGGGAGGGACAGTGTAACAGGGAGAGTGTAATACAGAGGGAGAGGGAGGGACAGTGTAACAGGGAGAGTGTAATACAGATGGAGAGGGAGGGATAGTGTAACAGGGAGAGTGTAATACAGAGAGAGAGACAGTGTAACAGGGAGAGTGTAATACAGAGGGAGAGTGAGGGACAGTGTAACAGGGAGAATGTAATACAGAGGGAGAGGGAGGGTCAGTGTAACCGGGAGAGTGTAATACAGTTGGAGAGGGAGGGTCAGTGTAACAGGGAGAGTGTAATACAGAGGGAGAGGGAGGGACAGTGTAACAGGGAGAGTGTAATACAGAGGGAGAGGGAGGGTCACTGTAACAGGGAGAGTGTAATACAGAGGGAGAGGGAGGGACAGTGTAACAGGGAGAGTGTAATACAGAGCGAGAGGGAGGGTCACTGTAACAGGGAGAGTGTAAAACAGAGGGAGAGGGAGGGACAGTGTAACAGGGAGAGTGTAAAACAGAGGGAGAGGGAGGGACAGTGTAACAGGGAGAGTGTAATACAGAGGGAGAGGGAGGGTCACTGTAACAGGGAGAGTGTAATACAGAGGGAGAGGGAGGGACAGTGTAACAGGGAGAGTGTAATACAGAGCGAGAGGGAGGGTCACTGTAACAGGGAGAGTGTAAAACAGAGGGAGAGGGAGGGACAGTGTAACAGGGAGAGTGTAATACAGAGGGAGAGGGAGGGACACTAACAGGGAGAGTGTAATACAGAGGGAGAGGGAGGGATAGTGTAACAGGGAGAGTGTAAGACAGAGGGAGAGGGACAGTGTAACAGGGAGAGTGTAATACAGAGTGAGAGTGAGGGATAGTGTCACAGGGAGAGTGTAATACAGAGGGAGAGGGAGGGACAGTGTAACAGGGAGAGTGTAATACAGAGGGAGAGGGAGGGACAGTGTAACAGGGAGAGTGTAAAACAGAAGGAGAGGTAGGGACAGTGTAACAGGGAGAGTGTAATACAGAGTGAGAGTGAGGGATAGTGTCACAGGGAGAGTGTAATACAGAGGGAGAGGGAGGGACACTAACAGGGAGAGTGTAATACAGAGGGAGAGGGAGGGACAGTGTAACAGGGAGAGTCTAAAACAGAGGGAGAGGGAGGGACAGTGTAACAGGGAGAGTGTAATACAGAGGGAGAGGGAGGGACACTAACAGGGAGAGTGTAATAGAGGGAGAGGGAGAGGACCAGTGTAACAGGGAGAGTGTTATACAGAGGGAGAGGGAGGGACAGTGTAACAGGGAGAGTGTGATACAGAGGGAGAGGGAGGGTCAGTGTAACAGGGAGAGTGTAATACAGAGGGAGTGTGAGGGACAGTGTAACAGGGAGAGTGTAATACAGAGGGAGAGGGAGGGATAGTGTAACAGGGAGAGTGTAATACAGAGGGAAAGACAGTGTAACAGGGAGAGTGTAAAACAGAGGGAGAGGGAGGGACAGTGTAACAGGGAGAGTGTAATACAGAGGGAGAGGGAGGAACAGTGTAACAGGGAGAGTGTAATACAGAGGGAGAGGGTGGGACAGTGTAACAGGGAGAGTGTGATACAGAGGGAGAGGGAGGGACAGTGTAACAGGGAGAGTGTAATACAGAGGGAGAGGGACAGTGTAACAGGGAGAGTGTAATACAGAGGGAGAGTGAGGGACACTGTAACAGGGAGAGTGTAATACAGAGGGAGAGGGAGTGTCAGTGTAACAGGGAGTGTGTAATACAGAGGGAGAGGGAGGGACAGTGTAACAGGGAGAGTGTAATACAGAGGGAGAGGGAGGGACAGTGTAACAGGGAGAGTGTAATACAGAGGGAGAGGGAGGGACAGTGTAACAGGGAGAGTGTAATACAGAGGGAGACGGAGGGACAGTGTAACCGGGAGAGTGTAATACAGAGGGAGAGGGAGGGACAGTGTAACATGGAGAGTGTAATACAGAGGGAGAGGGAGGGACAGTGTAACAGGGAGAGTGTAATACAGAGGGAGACGGAGGGACAGTGTAACCGGGAGAGTGTAATACAGAGGGAGAGGGAGGGACAGTGTAACCGGGAGAGTGTAATACAGAGGGAGAGGGAGGGACAGTGTAACATGGAGAGTGTAATACAGAGGGAGAGGGATGGACAGTGTAACAGGGAGAGTGTGATACAGAGGGAGAGGGAGGGACAGTGTAACAGGGAGAGTGTAATACAGAGGGAGAGGGACAGTGTAACAGGGAGAGTGTAATACAGAGGGAGAGTGAGGGACAGTGTAACAGCAGAGTGTAATACAGAGGGAGAGGGATGGACAGTGTAACAGGGAGAGTGTAATACAGAGGGAGAGGGAGGGACAGTGTAACAGGGAGAGTGTAATACAGAGGGAGAGGGAGGGACAGTGTAACAGGGAGAGTGTAATACAGATGGAGAGGGAGGGATAGTGTAACAGGGAGAGTGTAATACAGAGAGAGAGACAGTGTAACAGGGAGAGTGTAATACAGAGGGAGAGTGAGGGACAGTGTAACAGGGAGAATGTAATACAGAGGGAGAGGGAGGGTCAGTGTAACAGGGAGAGTGTAATACAGAGGGAGAGGGAGGGACAGTGTAACAGGGAGAGTGTAATACAGAGGGAGAGGGAGGGTCACTGTAACAGGGAGAGTGTAATACAGAGGGAGAGGGAGGGACAGTGTAACAGGGAGAGTGTAATACAGAGCGAGAGGGAGGGTCACTGTAACAGGGAGAGTGTAAAACAGAGGGAGAGGGAGGGACAGTGTAACAGGGAGAGTGTAATACAGAGGGAGAGGGAGGGACACTAACAGAGAGAGTGTAATACAGAGGGAGAGGGAGGGACAGTGTAACAGGGAGAGTGTAATACAGAGGGAGAGGGACAGTGTAACAGGGAGAGTGTAATACAGAGGGAGAGGGAGGGACAGTGTAACAGGGAGAGTGTAATTCAGAGGGAGAGGGAGGGACAGTGTAACAGGGGGAGTGTGATACAGAGGGAGAGTGAAGGACAGTGTAACAGGGAGAGTGTGATACAGAGGGAGAGGGACAGTGTAACAGGGAGAGTGTAATACAGAGTGAGAGTGAGGGATAGTGTCACAGGGAGAGTGTAATACAGAGGGAGAGGGAGGGACAGTGTAACAGGGAGAGTGTAATACAGAGGGAGAGGGAGGGACAGTGTAACAGGGAGAGTGTAAAACAGAAGGAGAGGGAGGGACAGTGTAACAGGGAGAGTGTAATACAGAGTGAGAGTGAGGGATAGTGTCACAGGGAGAGTGTAATACAGAGGGAGAGGGAGGGACACTAACAGGGAGAGTGTAATACAGAGGGAGAGGGAGGGACAGTGTAACAGGGAGAGTCTAAAACAGAGGGAGAGGGAGGGATAGTGTAACAGGGAGAGTGTAATACAGAGGGAGAGGGAGGGACACTAACAGGGAGAGTGTAATAGAGGGAGAGGGAGAGGACCAGTGTAACAGGGAGAGTGTTATACAGAGGGAGAGGGAGGGACAGTGTAACAGGGAGAGTGTGATACAGAGGGAGAGGGAGGGTCAGTGTAACAGGGAGAGTGTAATACAGAGGGAGTGTGAGGGACAGTGTAACAGGGAGAGTGTAATACAGAGGGAGAGGGAGGGATAGTGTAACAGGGAGAGTGTAATACAGAGGGAGAGGGACAGTGTAACAGGGAGAGTGTAATACAGAGGGAGAGTGAGGGACAGTGTAACAGCAGAGTGTAATACAGAGGGAGAGGGATGGACAGTGTAACAGGGAGAGTGTAATACAGAGGGAGAGGGAGGGACAGTGTAACAGGGAGAGTGTAATACAGAGGGAGAGGGAGGGACAGTGTAACAGGGAGACTGTTATACAGATGGAGAGGGAGGGATAGTGTAACAGGGAGAGTGTAATACAGAGGGAGAGGGAGGGACACTAACAGGGAGAGTGTAATACAGAGGGAGAGGGAGGGACAGTGTAACAGGGAGAGTGTAATACAGAGGGAGAGGGACAGTGTAACAGGGAGAGTGTAAAACAGAGTGAGAGTGAGGGATAGTGTCACAGGGAGAGTGTAATACAGAGGGAGAGGGAGGGACAGTGTAACAGGGAGAGTGTAATACAGAGGGAGAGGCAGGGACAGTGTAACAGGGAGAGTGTAAAACAGAAGGAGAGGGAGGGACAGTGTAACAGGGAGAGTGTAATACAGAGGGAGAGGGACAGTGTAACAGGGAGAGTGTAATACAGAGTGAGAGTGAGGGATAGTGTCACAGGGAGAGTGTAATTCAGAGGGAGAGGGAGGGACCCTAACAGGGAGAGTGTAATACAGAGGGAGAGGGAGGGACAGTGTAACAGGGAGAGTCTAAAACAGAGGGAGAGGGAGGGACAGTGTAACAGGGAGAGTGTAATACAGAGGGAGAGGGAGGGACACTAACAGGGAGAGTGTAATAGAGGGAGAGGGAGAGGACCAGTGTAACAGGGAGAGTGTTATACAGAGGGAGAGGGAGGGACAGTGTAACATGGAGAGTGTGATACAGACGGAGAGGGAGGGTCAGTGTAACAGGGAGAGTGTAATACAGAGGGAGTGTGAGGGACAGTGTAACAGGGAGAGTGTGATACAGAGGGAGAGGGAGGGTCAGTGTAACAGGGAGAGTGTAATACAGAGGGAGTGTGAGGGACAGTGTAACAGGGAGAGTGTAATACAGAGGGAGAGGGAGGGACAGTGTAACAGGGAGAGTGTAATACAGAGGGAAAGACAGTGTAACAGGGAGAGTGTAAAACAGAGGGAGAGGGAGGGACAGTGCAACAGGGAGAGTGTAATACAGAGGGAGAGGGAGGAACAGTGTAACAGGGAGAGTGTAATACAGAGGGAGAGGGTGGGACAGTGTAACAGGGAGAGTGTGATACAGAGGGAGAGGGAGGGACAGTGTAACAGGGAGAGTGTAATACAGAGGGAGAGGGACAGTGTAACAGGGAGAGTGTAATACAGAGGGAGAGTGAGGGACACTGTAACAGGGAGAGTGTAATACAGAGGGAGAGGGAGTGTCAGTGTAACAGGGAGTGTGTAATACAGAGGGAGAGGGAGGGACAGTGTAACAGGGAGAGTGTAATACAGAGGGAGAGGGAGGGACAGTGTAACAGGGAGAGTGTAATACAGAGGGAGAGGGAGGGACAGTGTAACAGGGAGAGTGTAATACATAGGGAGAGGGAGGGACAGTGTAACAGGGAGAGTGTAATACAGATGGAGAGGGCGGGATAGTGTAACAGGGAGAGTGTAATACAGAGAGAGAGACAGTGTAACAGGGAGAGTGTAATACAGAGGGAGAGTGAGGGACAGTGTAACAGGGAGAATGTAATACAGAGGGAGATGGAGGGTCAGTGTAACAGGGAGAGTGTAATACAGAGGGAGAGGGAGGGTCAGTGTAACAGGGAGAGTGTAATACAGAGGGAGAGGGAGGGACAGTGTAACAGGGAGAGTGTAATACAGAGGGAGAGGGAGGGTCACTGTAACAGGGAGAGTGTAATACAGAGGGAGAGGGAGGGTCACTGTAACAGGGAGAGTGTAATACAGAGGTAGAGGGAGGGTCACTGTAACAGGGAGAGTGTAAAACAGAGGGAGAGGGAGGGACAGTGTAACAGGGAGAGTGTAATACAGAGGGAGAGGGAGGGACAGTGTAACAGGGAGAGTGTAATACAGAGGGAGAGGGACAGTGTAACAGGGAGAGTGTAATACAGAGGGAGAGGGACAGTGTAACAGGGAGAGTGTAATACAGAGGGAGAGTGAGGGACAGTGTAACAGCAGAGTGTAATACAGAGGGAGAGGGATGGACAGTGTAACAGGGAGAGCGTAATACAGAGGGAGAGGGAGGGACAGTGTAACAGGGAGAGTGTAATACAGAGGGAGAGGGAGGGACAGTGTAACAGGGAGAGTGTAATACAGATGGAGAGGGAGGGATAGTGTAACAGGGAGAGTGTAATACAGAGAGAGAGACAGTGTAACAGGGAGAGTGTAATACAGAGGGAGAGTGAGGGACAGTGTAACAGGGAGAATGTAATACAGAGGGAGAGGGTGGGTCAGTGTAACAGGGAGAGTGTAATACAGAGGGAGAGGGAGGGTCAGTGTAACAGGGAGAGTGTAATACAGAGGGAGAGGGAGGGACAGTGTAACAGGGAGAGGGTAATACAGAGGGAGAGGGAGGGTCACTGTAACAGGGAGAGTGTAATACAGAGGGAGAGGGAGGGACAGTGTAACAGGGAGAGTGTAATACAGAGCGAGAGGGAGGGTCACTGTAACAGGGAGAGTGTAAAACAGAGGGAGAGGGAGGGACAGTGTAACAGGGAGAGTGTAATACAGAGGGAGAGGTAGGGACACTAACAGGGAGAGTGTAATACAGAGGGAGAGGGAGGGACAGTGTAACAGGGAGAGTGTAATACAGAGGGAGAGGGAGGGATAGTGTAACAGGGAGAGTGTAATACAGAGGGAGAGGGACAGTGTAACAGGGAGAGTGTAATACAGAGTGAGAGTGAGGGACAGTGTAACAGGGAGAGTGTAATACAGAGGGAGAGGGACAATGTAACAGGGAGAGTGTAATACAGAGTGAGAGTGAGGGATAGTGTCACAGGGAGAGTGTAATACAGAGGGAGAGGGAGGGACACTAACAGGGAGAGTGTAATACAGAGGGAGAGGGAGGGACAGTGTAACAGGGAGAGTCTAAAACAGAGGGAGAGGGAGGGACAGTGTAACAGGGAGAGTGTAATACAGAGGGAGAGGGAGGGACACTAACAGGGAGAGTGTAATAGAGGGAGAGGGAGAGGACCAGTGTAACAGGGAGAGTGTTATACAGAGGGAGAGGGAGGGACAGTGTAACAGGGAGAGTGTAATACAGAGGGAAAGACAGTGTAACAGGGAGAGTGTAAAACAGAGGGAGAGGGAGGGACAGTGTAACAGGGAGAGTGTAATACAGAGGGAGAGGGAGGACCAGTGTAACAGGGAGAGTAATACAGAGGGAGAGGGTGGGACAGTGTAACAGGGAGAGTGTCATACAGAGGGAGAGGGAGGGACAGTGTAACAGGGAGAGTGTAATACAGAGGGAGGGACAGTGTAACAGGGAGAGTGTAATACAGAGGGAGAGGGAGGGACAGTGTAACAGGGAGTGTGTAATACAGAGGGAGATGGAGGGACAGTGTAACAGGGAGAGTGTAATACAGAGGGAGAGGGAGGGACAGTGTAACAGGGAGAGTGTAATACAGAGGGAGAGGGAGGGACAGTGTAACAGGGAGAGTGGAGGACAGAGGGAGACGGAGGGACCGTGTAACCGGGAGAGTGTAATACAGAGGGAGAGGGAGGGTCAGTGTAACATGGAGAGTGTAATACAGAGGGAGAGGGATGGACAGTGTAACAGGGAGAGTGTAATACAGAGGGAGACGGAGGGACAGTGTAACCGGGAGAGTGTAATACAGAGGGAGAGGGAGGGACAGTGTAACATGGAGAGTGTAATACAGAGGGAGAGGGATGGACAGTGTAACAGGGAGAGTGTAATACAGAGGGAGAGGGAGGGACAGTGTAACAGGGAGAGTGTAATACAGAGGGAGAGGGACAGTGTAACAGGGAGAGTGTAATACAGAGGGAGAGTGAGGGACAGTGTAACAGCAGAGTGTAATACAGAGGGAGAGGGATGGACAGTGTAACAGGGAGAGTGTAATACAGAGGGAGAGGGAGGGACAGTGTAACAGGGAGAGTGTAATACAGAGGGAGAGGGAGGGACAGTGTAACAGGGAGAGTGTAATACAGATGGAGAGGGAGGGATAGTGTAACAGGGAGAGTGTAATACAGAGAGAGAGACAGTGTAACAGGGAGAGTGTAATACAGAGGGAGAGTGAGGGACAGTGTAACAGGGAGAATGTAATACAGAGGGAGAGGGAGGGTCAGTGTAACAGGGAGAGTGTAATACAGAGGGAGAGGGCGGGTCAGTGTAACAGGGTGAGTGTAATACAGAGGGAGAGGGAGGGACAGTGTAACATGGAGAGTGTAATACAGAGGGAGAGGGAGGGTCACTGTAACAGGGAGAGTGTAATACAGAGGAAGAGGGAGGGACAGTGTAACAGGTAGAGTGTAATACAGAGCGAGAGGGAGGGTCACTGTAACAGGGAGAGTGTAAAACAGAGGGAGAGGGAGGGACAGTGTAACAGGGAGAGTGTAATACAGAGGGAGAGGGAGGGACACTAACAGGGAGAGTGTAATACAGAGGGAGAGGGAGGGACAGTGTAACAGGGAGAGTGTAATACAGAGGGAGAGGGAGGGACAGTGTAACAGGGAGAGTGTAATACAGAGGGAGAGGGACTGTGTAACAGGGAGAGTGTAATACAGAGTGAGAGTGAGGGATAGTGTCACAGGGAGAGTGTAATACAGAGGGAGAGGGAGGGACAGTGTAACAGGGAGAGTGTAATACAGAGGGAGAGGGAGGGACAGTGTAACAGGGAGAGTGTAAAACAGAAGGAGAGGGAGGGACAGTGTAACAGGGAGAGTGTAATACAGAGGGAGAGGGACAGTGTAACAGGGAGAGTGTAATACAGAGTGAAAGTGAGGGATAGTGTCACAGGGAGAGTGTAATACAGAGGGAGAGGGAGGGACACTAACAGGGAGAGTGTAATACAGAGGGAGAGGGATGGACAGTGGAACAGGGAGAGTCTAAAACAGAGGGAGAGGGAGGGACAGTGTAACAGGGAGAGTGTAATACAGAGGGAGAGGGAGGGACACTTGCAGGGAGAGTGTAATAGAGGGAGAGGGAGAGGACCAGTGTAACAGGGAGAGTGTTATACAGAGGGAGAGGGAGGGACAGTGTAACAGGGAGAGTGTGATACAGAGGGAGAGGGAGGGTCAGTGTAACAGGGAGAGTGTAATACAGAGGGAGTGTGAGGGACAGTGTAACAGGGAGAGTGTAATATAGAGGGAGAGGGAGGGACAGTGTAACAGGGAGAGTGTAATACAGAGGGAAAGACAGTGTAACAGGGAGAGTGTAAAACAGAGGGAGAGGGAGGGACAGTGTAACAGGGAGAGTGTAATACAGAGGGAGAGGAAGGAACAGTGTTACAGGGAGAGTGTCATACAGAGGGAGAGGGAGGGACAGTGTAACAGGGAGAGTGTGATACAGAGGGAGAGGGAGGGACAGTGTAACAGGGAGAGTGTAATACAGAGGGAGAGGGACAGTGTAACAGGGAGAGTGTAATACAGAGGGAGAGTGAGGGACACTGTAACAGGGAGAGTGTAATACAGAGGGAGAGGGAGTGTCAGTGTAACAGGGAGTGTGTAATACAGAGGGAGAGGGAGGGACAGTGTAACAGGGAGAGTGTAATACAGAGGGAGAGGGAGGGACAGTGTAACAGGGAGAGTGTAATACAGAGGGAGAGGGAGGGACAGTGTAACAGGGAGAGTGTAATACAGAGGGAGACGGAGGGACAGTGTAACCGGGAGAGTGTAATACAGAGGGAGAGGGAGGGACAGTGTAACATGGAGAGTGTAATACAGAGGGAGAGGGATGGACATTGTAACAGGGAGAGTGTAATACAGAGGGAGACGGAGGGACAGTGTAACCGGGAGAGTGTAATACAGAGGGAGAGGGAGGGACAGTGTAACATGGAGAGTGTAATACAGAGGGAGAGGGATGGACAGTGTAACAGGGAGAGTGTAATACAGAGGGAGATGGAGGGTCAGTGTAACAGGGAGAGTGTAATACAGAGGGAGAGGGAGGGACAGTGTAACAGGGAGAGTGTAATACAGAGGGAGAGGGAGGGACAGTGTAACAGGGAGAGTGTAATACAGAGGGAGAGGGAGGGACAGTGTAACAGGGAGAGTGTAATACAGAGGGAGAGGGAGGGACAGTGTAACAGGGAGAGTGTAATACAGAGGGAGAGGGAGGGACAGTGTAACAGGGAGAGTGTAATACAGAGGGAGCGGGAGGGACAGTGTAACAGGGAGAGTCTAATACAGAGGGAGAGGGAGGACAGTGTAACATGGAGAGTGTAATACAGAGGGAGAGGGAGGGACAGTGTAACAGGGAGAGTGTAATACAGAGAGAGAGGGAGGGACAGTGTAACAGGGAGAGTGTAATACAGAGGGAGAGGGAGGGTCAGTGTAACAGGGAGAGTGTAATACAGAGGGAGAGGGAGAGGACCAGTGTTGCAGGGAGAGTGTCATACAGAGGGAGAGGGAGGGACAGTGTAACAGGGAGAGTGTGATACAGAGGGAGAGGGAGGTACAGTGTAACAGGGAGAGTGTAAAACAGAGGGAGAGGGAGGGACAGTGTAACAGGGAGAGTGTAATACAGAGGGAGAGGGACTGTGTAACAGGGAGAGTGTAATACAGAGGGAGAGTGAGGGATAGTGTAACAGGGAGAGTGTAATACAGAGGGAGACGGAGGGACACTAACAGGGAGAGTGTAATACAGAGGGAGAGGGAGTGTCAGTGTAACAGGGAGTGTGTAATACAGAGGGAGAGGGAGGGACAGTGTAACAGGGAGAGTGTAATACAGAGGGAGAGGGAGGGACAGTGTAACATGGAGAGTGTAATACAGAGGGAGAGGGATGGACATTGTAACAGGGAGAGTGTAATACAGAGGGAGAGGGAGGGACAGTGTAACCGGGAGAGTGTAATACAGAGGGAGAGGGAGGGACAGTGTAACATGGAGAGTGTAATACAGAGGGAGAGGGATGGACAGTGTAACAGGGAGAGTGTAATACAGAGGGAGATGGAGGGTCAGTGTAACAGGGAGAGTGTAATACAGAGGGAGACGGAGGGTCAGTGTAACAGGGAGAGTGTAATACAGAGGGAGAGGGAGGGACAGTGTAATAGGGAGAGTGTAATACAGAGGGAGAGGGAGTGACAGTGTAACAGGGAGAGTGTAATACAGAGGGAGAGGGAGGGACAGTGTAACAGGGAGAGTGTAATACAGAGGGAGAGGGAGGGACAGTGTAACAGGGAGAGTGTAATACAGAGGGAGAGGGAGGGACAGTGTAACAGGGACAGTGTAATACAGAGGGAGAGGGAGGGACAGTGTAACAGGGAGAGTGTAATACAGAGGGAGAGGGAGGGACAGTGTAACAGGGAGAGTGTAATACAGAGGGAGAGGGAAGGACAGTGTAACAGGGAGAGTGTAATACAGAGGGAGATGGAGGGTCAGTGTAACAGGGAGAGTGTAATACAGAGGGAGAGGGAGGGACAGTGTAACAGGGAGAGTGTAATACAGAGGGAGAGGGAGGGACAGTGTAACAGGGAGAGTGTAATACAGAGGGAGAGGGAGGGACAGTGTAACAGGGAGAGTGTAATACAGAGGGAGAGGGAGGGACAGTGTAACAGGGAGAGTGTAATACAGAGGGAGCGGGAGGGACAGTGTAACAGGGAGAGTCTAATACAGAGGGAGAGGGAGGACAGTGTAACATGGAGAGTGTAATACAGAGGGAGAGGGAGGGACAGTGTAACAGGGAGAGTGTAATACAGAGAGAGAGGGAGGGACAGTGTAACAGGGAGAGTGTAATACAGAGGGAGAGGGAGGGTCAGTGTAACAGGGAGAGTGTAATACAGAGGGAGAGGGAGAGGACCAGTGTTGCAGGGAGAGTGTCATACAGAGGGAGAGGGAGGGACAGTGTAACAGGGAGAGTGTGATACAGAGGGAGAGGGAGGTACAGTGTAACAGGGAGAGTGTAAAACAGAGGGAGAGGGAGGGACAGTGTAACAGGGAGAGTGTAATACAGAGGGAGAGGGACTGTGTAACAGGGAGAGTGTAATACAGAGGGAGAGTGAGGGATAGTGTAACAGGGAGAGTGTAATACAGAGGGAGACGGAGGGACACTAACAGGGAGAGTGTAATACAGAGGGAGAGGGAGGGACAGTGTAACAGGGAGAGTGTAATACAGAGGGAGACGGAGGGACACTAACAGGGAGAGTGTAATACAGAGGGAGAGGGAGGGACAGTGTAACAGGGAGAGTGTAAAACAGAGGGAGAGGGAGGGACAGTGTAACAGGGAGAGTGTAATACAGAGGGAGAGGGAGGGACACTAACAGGGAGAGTGTAATACAGAGGGAGAGGGAGAGGGACAGTGTAACAGGGAGAGTGTAATACAGAGGGAAAGACAGTGTAACAGGGAGAGTGTAAAACAGAGGGAGAGGGAGGGACAGTGTAACAGGGAGAGTGTAATACAGAGGGAGAGGGAGGAACAGTGTTACAGGGAGAGTGTAATACAGAGGGAGAGGGAGGGACAGTGTAACAGGGAGAGTGTGATACAGAGGGAGAGGGAGGGACAGTGTAACAGGGAGAGTGTAATACAGAGGGAGAGGGACAGTGTAACAGGGAGAGTGTAATACAGAGGGAGAGTGAGGGACAGTGTAACAGGGAGAGTGTAATACAGAGGGAGAGGGAGTGTCAGTGTAACAGGTAGTGTGTAATACAGAGGGAGAGGGAGGGACAGTGTAACAGGGAGAGTGTAATACAGAGGGAGAGGGAGGGACAGTGTAACAGGGAGAGTGTAATACAGAGGGAGAGGGAGGGACAGTGTAACAGGGAGAGTGTAATACAGAGGGAGACGGAGGGACAGTGTAACCGGGAGAGTGTAATACAGAGGGAGAGGGAGGGACAGTGTAACATGGAGAGTGTAATACAGAGGGAGAGGGATGGACATTGTAACAGGGAGAGTGTAATACAGAGGGAGACGGAGGGACAGTGTAACCGGGAGAGTGTAATACAGAGGGAGAGGGAGGGACAGTGTAACATGGAGAGTGTAATACAGAGGGAGAGGGATGGACAGTGTAACAGGGAGAGTGTAATACAGAGGGAGATGGAGGGTCAGTGTAACAGGGAGAGTGTAATACAGAGGGAGAGGGAGGGACAGTGTAACAGGGAGAGTGTAATACAGAGGGAGAGGGAGGGACAGTGTAACAGGGAGAGTGTAATACAGAGGGAGAGGGAGGGACAGTGTAACAGGGAGAGTGTAATACAGAGGGAGAGGGAGGGACAGTGTAACAGGGAGAGTGTAATACAGAGGGAGAGGGAGGGACAGTGTAACAGGGAGAGTGTAATACAGAGGGAGCGGGAGGGACAGTGTAACGGAGAGTCTAATACAGCGGGAGAGGGAGGACAGTGTAACATGGAGAGTGTAATACAGAGGGAGAGGGAGGGACAGTGTAACAGGGAGAGTGTAATACAGAGAGAGAGGGAGGGACAGTGTAACAGGGAGAGTGTAATACAGAGGGAGAGGGAGGGTCAGTGTAACAGGGAGAGTGTAATACAGAGGGAGAGGGAGAGGACCAGTGTTGCAGGGAGAGTGTCATACAGAGGGAGAGGGAGGGACAGTGTAACAGGGAGAGTGTGATACAGAGGGAGAGGGAGGTACAGTGTAACAGGGAGAGTGTAAAACAGAGGGAGAGGGAGGGACAGTGTAACAGGGAGAGTGTAATACAGAGGGAGAGGGACTGTGTAACAGGGAGAGTGTAATACAGAGGGAGAGTGAGGGATAGTGTAACAGGGAGAGTGTAATACAGAGGGAGACGGAGGGACACTAACAGGGAGAGTGTAATACAGAGGGAGAGGGAGGGACAGTGTAACAGGGAGAGTGTAAAACAGAGGGAGAGGGAGGGACAGTGTAACAGGGAGAGTGTAATACAGAGGGAGAGGGAGGGACACTAACAGGGAGAGTGTAATACAGAGGGAGAGGGAGAGGGACAGTGTAACAGGGAGAGTGTAATACAGAGGGAAAGACAGTGTAACAGGGAGAGTGTAAAACAGAGGGAGAGGGAGGGACAGTGTAACAGGGAGAGTGTAATACAGAGGGAGAGGGAGGAACAGTGTTACAGGGAGAGTGTAATACAGAGGGAGAGGGAGGGACAGTGTAACAGGGAGAGTGTGATACAGAGGGAGAGGGAGGGACAGTGTAACAGGGAGAGTGTAATACAGAGGGAGAGGGACAGTGTAACAGGGAGAGTGTAATACAGAGGGAGAGTGAGGGACACTGTAACAGGGAGAGTGTAATACAGAGGGAGAGGGAGTGTCAGTGTAACAGGGAGTGTGTAATACAGAGGGAGAGGGAGGGACAGTGTAACAGGGAGAGTGTAATACAGAGGGAGAGGGAGGGACAGTGTAACAGGGAGAGTGTAATACAGAGGGAGAGGGAGGGACAGTGTAACAGGGAGAGTGTAATACAGAGGGAGACGGAGGGACAGTGTAACCGGGAGAGTGTAATACAGAGGGAGAGGGAGGGACAGTGTAACATGGAGAGTGTAATACAGAGGGAGAGGGATGGACATTGTAACAGGGAGAGTGTAATACAGAGGGAGACGGAGGGACAGTGTAACCAGGAGAGTGTAATACAGAGGGAGAGGGAGGGACAGTGTAACATGGAGAGTGTAATACAGAGGGAGAGGGATGGACAGTGTAACAGGGAGAGTGTAATACAGAGGGAGATGGAGGGTCAGTGTAACAGGGAGAGTGTAATACAGAGGGAGACGGAGGGTCAGTGTAACAGGGAGAGTGTAATACAGAGGGAGAGGGAGGGACAGTGTAATAGGGAGAGTGTAATACAGAGGGAGAGGGAGTGACAGTGTAACAGGGAGAGTGTAATACAGAGGGAGAGGGAGGGACAGTGTAACAGGGAGAGTGTAATACAGAGGGAGAGGGAGGGACAGTGTAACAGGGAGAGTGTAATACAGAGGGAGAGGGAGGGACAGTGTAACAGGGACAGTGTAATACAGAGGGAGAGGGAGGGACAGTGTAACAGGGAGAGTGTAATACAGAGGGAGAGGGAGGGACAGTGTAACAGGGAGAGTGTAATACAGAGGGAGAGGGAAGGACAGTGTAACAGGGAGAGTGTAATACAGAGGGAGATGGAGGGTCAGTGTAACAGGGAGAGTGTAATACAGAGGGAGAGGGAGGGACAGTGTAACAGGGAGAGTGTAATACAGAGGGAGAGGGAGGGACAGTGTAACAGGGAGAGTGTAATACAGAGGGAGAGGGAGGGACAGTGTAACAGGGAGAGTGTAATACAGAGGGAGAGGGAGGGACAGTGTAACAGGGAGAGTGTAATACAGAGGGAGCGGGAGGGACAGTGTAACAGGGAGAGTCTAATACAGAGGGAGAGGGAGGACAGTGTAACATGGAGAGTGTAATACAGAGGGAGAGGGAGGGACAGTGTAACAGGGAGAGTGTAATACAGAGAGAGAGGGAGGGACAGTGTAACAGGGAGAGTGTAATACAGAGGGAGAGGGAGGGTCAGTGTAACAGGGAGAGTGTAATACAGAGGGAGAGGGAGAGGACCAGTGTTGCAGGGAGAGTGTCATACAGAGGGAGAGGGAGGGACAGTGTAACAGGGAGAGTGTGATACAGAGGGAGAGGGAGGTACAGTGTAACAGGGAGAGTGTAAAACAGAGGGAGAGGGAGGGACAGTGTAACAGGGAGAGTGTAATACAGAGGGAGAGGGACTGTGTAACAGGGAGAGTGTAATACAGAGGGAGAGTGAGGGATAGTGTAACAGGGAGAGTGTAATACAGAGGGAGACGGAGGGACACTAACAGGGAGAGTGTAATACAGAGGGAGAGGGAGGGACAGTGTAACAGGGAGAGTGTAATACAGAGGGAGACGGAGGGACACTAACAGGGAGAGTGTAATACAGAGGGAGAGGGAGGGACAGTGTAACAGGGAGAGTGTAAAACAGAGGGAGAGGGAGGGACAGTGTAACAGGGAGAGTGTAATACAGAGGGAGAGGGAGGGACACTAACAGGGAGAGTGTAATACAGAGGGAGAGGGAGAGGGACAGTGTAACAGGGAGAGTGTAATACAGAGGGAAAGACAGTGTAACAGGGAGAGTGTAAAACAGAGGGAGAGGGAGGGACAGTGTAACAGGGAGAGTGTAATACAGAGGGAGAGGGAGGAACAGTGTTACAGGGAGAGTGTAATACAGAGGGAGAGGGAGGGACAGTGTAACAGGGAGAGTGTGATACAGAGGGAGAGGGAGGGACAGTGTAACGGAGAGTGTAATACAGAGGGAGAGGGACAGTGTAACAGGGAGAGTGTAATACAGAGGGAGAGTGAGAGACAGTGTAACAGGGAGAGTGTAATACAGAGGGAGAGGGAGTGTCAGTGTAACAGGTAGTGTGTAATACAGAGGGAGAGGGAGGGACAGTGTAACAGGGAGAGTGTAATACAGAGGGAGAGGGAGGGACAGTGTAACAGGGAGAGTGTAATACAGAGGGAGAGGGAGGGACAGTGTAACAGGGAGAGTGTAATACAGAGGGAGACGGAGGGACAGTGTAACCGGGAGAGTGTAATACAGAGGGAGAGGGAGGGACAGTGTAACATGGAGAGTGTAATACAGAGGGAGAGGGATGGACATTGTAACAGGGAGAGTGTAATACAGAGGGAGACGGAGGGACAGTGTAACCGGGAGAGTGTAATACAGAGGGAGAGGGAGGGACAGTGTAACATGGAGAGTGTAATACAGAGGGAGAGGGAGGGACAGTGTAACAGGGAGAGTGTAATACAGAGGGAGAGGGAGGGACAGTGTAACAGGGAGAGTGTAATACAGAGGGAGAGGGAGTGACAGTGTAACAGGGAGAGTGTAATACAGAGGGAGAGGGAGGGACAGTGTAACAGGGAGAGTGTAATACAGAGGGAGAGGGAGGGACAGTGTAACAGGGAGAGTGTAATACAGAGGGAGAGGGAGGGACAGTGTAACAGGGAGAGTGTAATACAGAGGGAGAGGGAGGGACAGTGTAACAGGGAGAGTGTAATACAGAGGGAGAGGGAGGGACAGTGTAACAGGGAGAGTGTAATACAGAGGGAGAGGGAGGGACAGTGTAACAGGGAGAGTCTAATACAGAGGGAGAGGGAGGACAGTGTAACATGGAGAGTGTAATACAGAGGGAGAGGGAGGGACAGTGTAACAGGGAGAGTGTAATACAGAGAGAGAGGGAGGGACAGTGTAACAGGGAGAGTGTAATACAGAGGGAGAGGGAGGGTCAGTGTAACAGGGAGAGTGTAATACAGAGGGAGAGGGAGAGGACCAGTGTTGCAGGGAGAGTGTAATACAGAGGGAGAGGGAGGGACAGTGTAACAGGGAGAGTGTGATACAGAGGGAGAGGGAGGTACAGTGTAACAGGGAGAGTGTAAAACAGAGGGAGAGGGAGGGACAGTGTAACAGGGAGAGTGTAACAGGGAGAGTGTAATACAGAGGGAGAGTGAGGGATAGTGTAACAGGGAGAGTGTAATACAGAGGGAGACGGAGGGACACTAACAGGGAGAGTGTAATACAGAGGGAGAGGGAGGGACAGTGTAACAGGGAGAGTGTAAAACAGAGGGAGAGGGAGGGACAGTGTAACAGGGAGAGTGTAATACAGAGGGAGAGGGAGGGACACTAACAGGGAGAGTGTAATACAGAGGGAGAGGGAGAGGGACAGTGTAACAGGGAGAGTGTAATACAGAGGGAGAGGGAGGGTCAGTGTAACAGGGAGAGTGTAATAGAGGGAGAGGGAGAGGACCAGTGTAACAGGGAGAGTGTTATACAGAGGGAGAGGGAGGGACAGTGTAACAGGGAGAGTGTGATACAGTGGGAGAGGGAGGGTCAGTGTAACAGGGAGAGTGTAATACAGAGGGAGAGGGAGGGTCAGTGTAACAGGGAGAGTGTAATACAGAGGGAGAGGGAGGGTCAGTGTAACAGGGAGAGTGTAATACAGAGGGAGAGGGAGGGACAGTGTAACAGGGAGAGTGTAATACAGAGGGAGAGGGAGGGACAGTGTAACAGGGAGAGTGTAATACAGAGGGAGAGTCAGTGTAACAGGTAGAGTGTAAAACAGAGGGAGAGGGAGGGACAGTGTAACAGGGAGAGTGTAATACAGAGGGAGAGGGAGTGACAGTGTAACAGGGAGAGTGTAATACAGAGGGAGAGGGAGGGACAGTGTAACAGGGAGAGTGTGATACAGAGGGAGAGGGAGGGACAGTGTAACAGGGAGAGTGTAATACAGAGGGAGAGGGACAGTGTAACAGGGAGAGTGTAATACAGAGGGAGAGTGAGGGACAGTGTAACAGGGAGAGTGTAATACAGAGGGAGAGGGAGGGTCAGTGTAACAGGGAGAGTGTAATACAGAGGGAGAGGGAGGGACAGTGTAACAGGGAGAGTGTAATACAGAGGGAGTGTGAGGGACAGTGTAACAGGGAGAGTGTAAAACAGAGGGAGAGGGAGGGACAGTGTAACAGGGAGAGTGTCATACAGAGGGAGAGGGAGGGACAGTGTAACAGGGAGAGTGTGATGGAGAGGGAGGGACAGTGTAACAGGGAGAGTGTAATACCGAGGGAGAGGGACAGTGTAACAGGGAGAGTGTAATACAGAGGGAGAGGGAGGGACAGTGTAACAGGGAGAGTGTAATACAGAGGGAGAGGGAGGGACAGTGTAACAGGGAGAGTGTAATACAGAGGGAGAGGGAGGGTCAGTGTAACAGGGAGAGTGTAATACAAAGGGAGAGGGAGGGACAGTGTAACAGGGAGAGTGTAATACAGAGGGAGAGGCAGGGTCACTGTAACAGGGAGAGTGTAATACAGAGGGAGAGGGAGGGACACTAACAGGGAGAGTGTAATACAGAGGGAGAGGGAGTGGGACAGTGTAACAGGGAGAGTGTAATACAGAGGGAGAGGGAGGGACAGTGTAACAGGGAGAGTGTAATACAGAGGGAGAGGGAGGGACAGTGTAACAGGGAGAGTGTAATACAGAGCAAGCGGGAGGGACAGTGTAACAGGGAGAGTGTAATACAGAGGGAGAGGGAGAGGGACAGTGTAACAGGGAGAGTGTAATACAGAGGGAGAGGGAGGGACAGTGTAACAGGGAGAGTGTGATACAGAGGGAGACGGAGGGACAGTGTAACAGGGAGAGTGTAATACAGAGGGAGAGGGAGGGTCAGTGTAACAGGGAGAGTGTAATACAAAGGGAGAGGGAGGGACAGTGTAACAGGGAGAGTGTAATACAGAGGGAGAGGCAGGGTCACTGTAACAGGGAGAGTGTAATACAGAGGGAGAGGGAGGGTCACTGTAACAGCGAGAGTGTAATACAGAGGGAGAGGGAGGGACACTAACAGGGAGAGTGTAATACAGAGGGAGAGGGAGTGGGACAGTGTAACAGGGAGAGTGTAATACAGAGGGAGAGGGAGGGACAGTGTAACAGGGAGAGTGTAATACAGAGGGAGAGGGAGGGACAGTGTAACAGGGAGAGTGTAATACAGAGCAAGCGGGAGGGACAGTGTAACAGGGAGAGTGTAATACAGAGGGAGAGGGTGGGACATGGGAACAGGGAGACAGAGACTGTGTTGTAGAAAGTGTGTGTAATACGAGAGAGAGTAATGGGGGAAGGGAGTGAGTGTAATGGGGAACAGAGAGAGGGGCTGTGACAGAGGGAGAGAAGGGGAGAGAGAGAGAGAGAGAGAGAGGGTTTGTGACAGAGGGAGAGAAGGAGAGAGACAGAGAGGGGCTGTGACAGGGAGAGAAGGGGAGAGAGAGAGAGAGAGAGAGAGAGGGGCTGTGACAGTGAGAGAAGGGGAGAGAGAGAGAGGGGCTGTGACAGGGAGAGAAGGAGAGTGAGAGAGAGGGGCTGTGACAGGGAGAGAAGGAGAGAGAGAGAGAGAGGGGCTGTGACAGGGAGAGAAGGAGAGAGAGAGAGAGAGAGAGAGGGGCTGTGACAGGGAGAGAAGGAGAGAGAGAGAGAGAGAGAGAGAGAGGGGCTGTGACAGGGAGAGAAGGAGAGAGAGAGAGAGGGGCTGTGACAGAAGCGGAGAGAGAGAGAGAGAGGGGGCTGTGACAGAGGGAGAGAAGGGGAGAGAGAGAGGGGCTGTGACAGAGGGAGAGAAGGGGGGAGAGAGAGAGAGAGAGAGAGGGGCTGTGACAGAGGGAGAGAAGGGGGGAGAGAGAGAGAGAGAGAGGGGCTGTGACAGGGAGAGAAGGAGAGAGAGAGAGAGAGAGAGAGAGAGGGGCTGTGACAGGGAGAGAAGGAGAGAGAGAGAGAGGGGCTGTGACAGAAGCGGAGAGAGAGAGAGAGAGGGGGCTGTGACAGAGGGAGAGAAGGGGAGAGAGAGAGGGGCTGTGACAGAGGGAGAGAAGGGGGGAGAGAGAGAGAGAGAGAGAGGGGCTGTGACAGAGGGAGAGAAGGGGGGAGAGAGAGAGAGGCTGTGACAGAGGGAGAGAAGGGGGGAGAGAGAGAGAGAGAGAGAGAGAGAGAGAGAGGGGCTGTGACAGAGGGAGAGAAGGGGAGAGGGAGAGGGGGGCTGTGACAGAGGGAGAGAAGGGGAGAGAGAGAGAGAGAGGGGCTGTGACAGAGGGAGAGAAGGGGAGAGAGACAGGGGCTATGACAGAGGGAGAGAAGGAGAGAGAGAGGGGCTGTGACAGAAGGAGAGAGAGAGAGAGAGGGGCTGTGACAGAAGGGGGGAGAGAGAGAGAGTGAGAGAGGGGGGCTGTGACAGAAGGGGAGAGAGAGAGAGAGAGGGGGGCTGTGACAGAAGGGGGGAGAGAGAGAGAGAGAGGGGGGCTATGACAGAAGGGGGGAGAGAGAGAGAGAGAGAGAGAGGGGCTGTGACAGAAGCGGGAAGAGAGAGAGAGAGAGAGAGAGGGGCTGTGACAGAGGGAGAGAAGGGGAGAGAGAGTGAGAGGCTGTGACAGAGGGAGAGAAGGGGGGAGAGAGAGAGAGAGAGAGAGAGAGAGAGAGGCTGTGACAGAGGGAGAGAAGGGGAGAGGGAGAGGGGGGCTGTGACAGAGGGAGAGAAGGGGAGAGAGAGAGAGAGAGGGGCTGTGACAGAGGGAGAGAAGGGGAGAGAGACAGGGGCTATGACAGAGGGAGAGAAGGAGAGAGAGAGAGGGGCTGTGACAGAAGGAGAGAGAGAGAGAGAGGGGCTGTGACAGAAGGAGAGAGAGAGAGAGAGGGGCTGTGACAGAAGGAGAGAGAGAGAGAGAGGGGCTGTGACAGAAGTGGGGAGAGAGAGAGAGTGAGAGAGGGGGGCTGTGACAGAAGGGGAGAGAGAGAGAGAGAGAGGGGGGCTGTGACAGAAGGGGGGAGAGAGAGAGAGAGAGGGGGGGCTATGACAGAAGGGGGGAGAGAGAGAGAGAGAGAGATAGAGAGAGAGAGAGGGGCTGTGACAGAAGGGGGGAGAGAGAGAGAGAGAGAGAGAGGGACTGTGACAGAAGCGGGAAGAGAGAGAGAGAGAGAGAGAGGGGCTGTGACAGAAGCGGGGCGAGAGAGAGAGAGAGAGAGGGGCTGTGACAGAAGGGGGGAGAGAGAGAGAGAGAGAGAGGGGCTGTGACAGAAGCGGGGAGAGAGAGAGAGAGAGAGAGAGAGGCTGTGACAAGGGGGGAGAGAGAGGGAGAGAGAGGGGCTGTGACAAGGGGGGAGAGAGAGGGAGAGAGAGGGGCTGTGACAGAAGGAGAGAGAGAGAGAGAGGCTGTGACAGAAGGAGAGAGAGAGACAGAGAGGGGGACTGTGACAGAGGGAGAGAAGGAGAGAGAGGGGCTGTGACAGAAGGAGAGAGAGAGAGAGAGAGAGGCTGTGACAGAAGGGGAGAGAGAGAGAGAGAGAGGGGCTGTGACAAGGGGGAGAGAGAGAGAGAGAGGGGCTGTGACAGAAGGAGACAGAGAGAGAGGGGCTGTGACAGAAGGAGAGAGAGAGAGAGAGGGGCTGTGACAGAGGGAGAGAAGGAGAGAGAGAGAGAGAGAGGGGCTGTGACAGAAGGAGAGAGAGAGAGGGGCTGTGACAGAAGCGGGGGGAGAGAGAGAGAGAGAGAGAGAGAGAGAGAGAGGGGCTGTGACAGAAGGGGGGAGAGAGAGAGAGAGGGGCTGTGACAGAAGGGGGGAGAGAGAGAGAGAGAGGGGCTGTGACAGAAGGAGACAGAGAGAGAGGGGCTGTGACAGAAGGAGAGAGAGAGAGAGAGAGGGGCTGTGACAGAGGGAGAGAAGGAGAGAGAGAGAGAGAGAGGGGCTGTGACAGAAGGAGAGAGAGAGAGGGGCTGTGACAGAAGCGGGGGGAGAGAGAGAGAGAGAGAGAGAGAGAGAGGGGCTGTGACAGAAGGGGGGAGAGAGAGAGAGAGGGGCTGTGACAGAAGGGGGGAGAGAGAGAGAGAGAGGGGCTGTGACAGAAGGGGGAGAGGGAGAGAGAGTCTCTGACAGAACGGGGGAGAGAGAGAGAGAGAGAGAGAGGGGCTGTGACAGAAGGGGGAGAGAGAGAGAGGGAGAGAGGGGCTGTGACAGAACGGGAGAGAGAGAGAGAGAGAGAGAGAGAGAGAGAGAGGGGCTGTGACAGAAGGGGGGAGAGAGAGAGAGAGAGAGGGGCTGTGACAGAAGGTGGGGGAGAGAGAGAGAGAGAGAGAGAGAGAGGGGCTGTGACAGAAGGGGGGAGAGAGAGAGAGAGAGAGAGAGAGAGGCTGTGACAAGGGGGGAGAGAGAGAGAGAGAGAGGCTGTGACAAGGGGGGAGAGAGAGAGAGAGAGAGAGGCTGTGACAGAAGGGGGGAGAGAGAGAGAGAGAGAGAGAGAGGCTGTGACAGAAGGGGGGGGGTAGAGAGAGAGAGAGAGGGGCTGTGACAGAAGGGGGGGGAGAGAGAGAGAGAGAGAGAGGGGCTGTGACAGAAGGGGGGGGAGAGAGAGAGAGAGAGAGAGAGAGAGGGGCTGTGACAGAAGTGGGGGGAGAGAGAGAGAGAGAGAGAGAGAGAGGGGCTGTGACAGAAGGGGGGAGAGAGAGAGAGAGAGAGAGGGGGGCTGTGACAGAAGGAGAGAGAGAGAGGGACTGTGACAGAAGGGGCGAGAGAGAGAGAGGCTGTGACAGAGGGACAGAAGGAGAGAGAGAGAGAGGGGCTGTGACAGAAGGGGAGAGAGAGAGAGAGAGGCTGTGACAGGGAGAGAAGGAGAGAGAGAGAGAGGATTTGACAGAGGGAGAGAAGGAGAGAGAGAGAGAGGATGTGACAGAGGGAGAGAAGGAGAGAGAGAGGGGCTGTGACAGACGGAGAGAAGGAGAGAGAGAGAGGGGCTGTGACAGAGGGCGAGAAGGCGAGAGAGAGAGAGAGAGAGAGAGGGGCTGTGACAGAAGGAGAGAGAGAGAGAGAGAGAGGGGCTGTGACAGAAGGAGAGAGAGAGAGAGAGAGAGAGGGGCTGTGACAGAAGGAGAGAGAGAGAGAGAGAGAGAGAGAGGGGCTGTGACAGAAGGAGAGAGAGAGAGAGAGAGAGAGAGAGAGAGAGGGGCTGTGACAGAAGGAGAGAGAGAGAGAGAGAGAAAGAGGGGGGGAGGGGGCTGTGAAGAGGGAGAGAAGGAGAGAGAGGGGCTGTGACAGAAGGGGCGAGAGAGAGAGAGTGGCTGTGACAGAGGGACAGAAGGAGAGAGAGAGAGAGGGGCTGTGACAGAAGATGAGAGAGAGAGAGAGACGCTGTGACAGAAGGAGCGAGAGAGAGAGAGAAAGAGAGGATGTGACAGAGGGAGAGAAGGAGAGAGAGAGGGGCTGTGACAGAAGGGGCGAGAGAGAGAGAGAGGCTGTGACAGAGGGACAGAAGGAGAGAGAGAGAGAGAGAGAGGCTGTGACAGAAGATGAGAGAGAGAGAGAGAGACGCTGTGACAGAAGGAGCGAGAGAGAGAGAGAGAAAGAGAGGATGTGACAGAGGGAGAGAAGGAGAGAGAGAGGGGCTGTGACAGAGGGTGAGAAGGCGAGAGAGAGAGGGCCTGTGACCGAGGGCGAGAAGGAGAGAGAGAGAAAGAGAAAGAGGGAGGGGCTATGACAGAGGGCGAGAAGGGGAGAGAGAGAGGGGGCTGTGACAGCGGGCGAGAAGGACAGAGAGAGGGGCTGTGACAGGGCGAGAAGGAGGGGGGGGGGCTGTGACAGAGGGAGAGAGGGAGAGAGACAGAGGGGCTATGACAGAGGGAGAGAAGGAGAGAGAGAGGGGGGGGTGCTGCTGTGACAGAGGGCGAGAAGAAGAGAGAGAGAGGCTGTGACAGGGCGAGAAGGAGAGAGAGAGAGAGAGGGGCTGTGACAGGAGGGGAGAGAGATTAAGAGAGAGAGAGACTGTGACAGAGGGAGAGAAGGAGAGAAAGGGGGGCAGTGACAGAGGGAGAGAAGGAGAGAGAGGGGGGCTGTGACAGAGGGAGAGAAGGAGAGAGAGGGGGGCTGTGACAGAGGGACAGAAGGAGAGAGAGAGGGGCTGTGACAGAGGGCGAGAAGGAGAGAGAGAGGGGCTGTGACAGAGGGCGAGAAGGAGAGAGAGAGAGGCTGTGACAGAGGGCGAGAAGGAGAGAGAGAGAGGGGCTGTGACAGAGGGTGAGAAGGAGAGAGAGAGAGAGAGGGGCTGTGACAGAGGGTGAGAAGGAGAGAGAGAGAGAGAGGGGCTGTGACAGAGGGTGAGAAGGAGAGAGAGAGAGGGGCTGTGACAGAGGGTGAGAAGGAGAGAGAGAGAGGGGCTGTGACAGAGGGTGAGAAGGAGAGAGGGGCTGTGACAGAGGGTGAGAAGGAGAGAGAGAGAGAGGCTGTGACAGAGGGCGAGAAGGAGAGAGAGGCTGTGACAGAGGGCGAGAAGGAGAGAGAGGGGCTGTGACAGAGGGCGAGAAGGAGAGAGAGAGGGGCTGTGACAGAGGGCGAGAAGGAGAGAGAGAGGGGCTGTGACAGAGGGCGAGAAGGAGAGAGAGAGGGGCTGTGACAGAGGGCGAGAAGGAGAGAGAGAGGGGCTGTGACAGAAGGAGAGAGAGAGAGGGGCTGTGACAGAAGCGGGGGGAGAGAGAGAGAGAGAGAGAGAGAGAGAGGGGCTGTGACAGAAGGGGGGGGAGAGAGAGAGAGGGGCTGTGACAGAAGGGGGGAGAGAGAGAGAGAGAGAGGGGCTGTGACAGAAGGGGGAGAGGGAGAGAGGGTCTCTGACAGAACGGGGGAGAGAGAGAGAGAGAGAGAGAGGGGCTGTGACAGAAGGGGGAGAGAGAGAGAGGGAGAGAGGGGCTGTGACAGAACGGGAGAGAGAGAGAGAGAGAGAGAGAGAGGGGCTGTGACAGAAGGGGGGAGAGAGAGAGAGAGAGAGGGGCTGTGACAGAAGGTGGGGGAGAGAGAGAGAGAGAGAGAGAGAGAGGGGCTGTGACAGAAGGGGGGAGAGAGAGAGAGAGAGAGAGAGAGAGGCTGTGACAAGGGGGGAGAGAGAGAGAGAGAGAGGCTGTGACAAGGGGGGAGAGAGAGAGAGAGAGAGAGGCTGTGACAGAAGGGGGGAGAGAGAGAGAGAGAGAGAGAGGCTGTGACAGAAGGGGGGGGGTAGAGAGAGAGAGAGAGGGGCTGTGACAGAAGGGGGGGGAGAGAGAGAGAGAGAGAGAGGGGCTGTGACAGAAGGGGGGGGAGAGAGAGAGAGAGAGAGAGAGAGAGGGGCTGTGACAGAAGTGGGGGGAGAGAGAGAGAGAGAGAGAGAGAGAGGGGCTGTGACAGAAGGGGGGAGAGAGAGAGAGAGAGAGGGGGGCTGTGACAGAAGGAGAGAGAGAGAGAGAGAGAGAGAGGGACTGTGACAGAAGGGGCGAGAGAGAGAGAGGCTGTGACAGAGGGACAGAAGGAGAGAGAGAGAGAGGGGCTGTGACAGAAGGGGAGAGAGAGAGAGAGAGGCTGTGACAGGGAGAGAAGGAGAGAGAGAGAGAGGATTTGACAGAGGGAGAGAAGGAGAGAGAGAGAGAGGATGTGACAGAGGGAGAGAAGGAGAGAGAGAGGGGCTGTGACAGACGGAGAGAAGGAGAGAGAGAGAGGGGCTGTGACAGAGGGCGAGAAGGCGAGAGAGAGAGAGAGAGAGAGAGGGGCTGTGACAGAAGGAGAGAGAGAGAGAGAGAGGGGCTGTGACAGAAGGAGAGAGAGAGAGAGAGAGAGAGGGGCTGTGACAGAAGGAGAGAGAGAGAGAGAGAGAGAGAGAGAGAGGGGCTGTGACAGAAGGAGAGAGAGAGAGAGAGAGAGAGAGAGAGAGGGGCTGTGACAGAAGGAGAGAGAGAGAGAGAGAGAAAGAGGGGGGGAGGGGGCTGTGAAGAGGGAGAGAAGGAGAGAGAGGGGCTGTGACAGAAGGGGCGAGAGAGAGAGAGTGGCTGTGACAGAGGGACAGAAGGAGAGAGAGAGAGAGGGGCTGTGACAGAAGATGAGAGAGAGAGAGAGACGCTGTGACAGAAGGAGCGAGAGAGAGAGAGAAAGAGAGGATGTGACAGAGGGAGAGAAGGAGAGAGAGAGGGGCTGTGACAGAAGGGGCGAGAGAGAGAGAGAGGCTGTGACAGAGGGACAGAAGGAGAGAGAGAGAGAGAGAGAGGCTGTGACAGAAGATGAGAGAGAGAGAGAGAGACGCTGTGACAGAAGGAGCGAGAGAGAGAGAGAGAAAGAGAGGATGTGACAGAGGGAGAGAAGGAGAGAGAGAGGGGCTGTGACAGAGGGTGAGAAGGCGAGAGAGAGAGGGCCTGTGACCGAGGGCGAGAAGGAGAGAGAGAGAAAGAGAAAGAGGGAGGGGCTATGACAGAGGGCGAGAAGGGGAGAGAGAGAGGGGGCTGTGACAGCGGGCGAGAAGGACAGAGAGAGGGGCTGTGACAGGGCGAGAAGGAGGGGGGGGGCTGTGACAGAGGGAGAGAGGGAGAGAGACAGAGGGGCTATGACAGAGGGAGAGAAGGAGAGAGAGAGGGGGGGGTGCTGCTGTGACAGAGGGCGAGAAGAAGAGAGAGAGAGGCTGTGACAGGGCGAGAAGGAGAGAGAGAGAGAGAGAGGGGCTGTGACAGGAGGGGAGAGAGATTAAGAGAGAGAGAGACTGTGACAGAGGGAGAGAAGGAGAGAAAGGGGGGCAGTGACAGAGGGAGAGAAGGAGAGAGAGGGGGGCTGTGACAGAGGGAGAGAAGGAGAGAGAGGGGGGCTGTGACAGAGGGACAGAAGGAGAGAGAGAGGGGCTGTGACAGAGGGCGAGAAGGAGAGAGAGAGGGGCTGTGACAGAGGGCGAGAAGGAGAGAGAGAGAGGCTGTGACAGAGGGCGAGAAGGAGAGAGAGAGAGGGGCTGTGACAGAGGGTGAGAAGGAGAGAGAGAGAGAGAGGGGCTGTGACAGAGGGTGAGAAGGAGAGAGAGAGAGAGAGGGGCTGTGACAGAGGGTGAGAAGGAGAGAGAGAGAGGGGCTGTGACAGAGGGTGAGAAGGAGAGAGAGAGAGGGGCTGTGACAGAGGGTGAGAAGGAGAGAGGGGCTGTGACAGAGGGTGAGAAGGAGAGAGAGAGAGAGGCTGTGACAGAGGGCGAGAAGGAGAGAGAGGCTGTGACAGAGGGCGAGAAGGAGAGAGAGGGGCTGTGACAGAGGGCGAGAAGGAGAGAGAGAGGGGCTGTGACAGAGGGCGAGAAGGAGAGAGAGAGGGGCTGTGACAGAGGGCGAGAAGGAGAGAGAGAGGGGCTGTGACAGAGGGCGAGAAGGAGAGAGAGAGGGGCTGTGACAGAGGGCGAGAAGGAGAGAGAGAGGGGCTGTGACAGAGGGCGAGAAGGAGAGAGAGAGGGGCTGTGACAGAGGGCGAGAAGGAGAGAGAGAGGGGCTGTGACAGAGGGCGAGATGGAGAGAGAGAGAGGGGCTGTGACAGGTCGAGAAGGAGAGAGAGAGGGGGGCTGTGACAGAGGGAGAGAAGGAGAGAGAGAGAGAGGCTGTGACAGAGGGCGAGAAGGAGAGAGAGGCTGTGACAGAGGGCGAGAAGGAGAGAGAGGGGCTGTGACAGAGGGCGAGAAGGAGAGAGAGAGAGAGGCTGTGACAGAGGGCGAGAAGGAGAGAGAGAGGGGCTGTGACAGAGGGCGAGAAGGAGAGAGAGAGGGGCTGTGACAGAGGGCAAGAAGGAGAGAGAGAGGGGCTGTGACAGAGGGCGAGAAGGAGATAGAGACGGGCTGTGACAGAGGGCGAGAAGGAGAGAGAGGGGCTGTGACAGAGGGCGAGATGGAGAGAGAGAGAGGGGCTGTGACAGGTCGAGAAAGAGAGAGAGGGGGGCTGTGACAGAGGGAGAGAAGGAGAGAGAGAGAGAGAGGCTGTGACAGAGGGAGAGTGAGAGAGTGAGAGGATGTGACAGAGGAAGAGAAGGAGAGAGAGAGGGGCTGTGACAGAGGGCGAGAAGGAGAGAGAGAGAGGGGCTGTGACAGGGCGAGAAGGAGAGAGAGGGGGGCTGTGACAGAGGGAGAGAAGGGGAGAGAGAGAGAGAGAGGCTGTGACAGAGGGAGAGTGAGAGAGTGAGAGGATGTGACAGAGGGCGAGAAGGAGAGTGAGAGGGGATGTGACAGAGGGCGAGAAGGCGAGAGAGAGAGAGAGAGAGGGGCTATGACAGAGGGCGAGAAGGAGAGAGAGGGGCTGTGACAGGTCAAGAAAGAGAGAGAGGGGGGCTGTGACAGAGGGAGAGAAGGAGAGAGAGAGAGAGAGAGAGAGAGGCTGTGACAGAGGGAGAGTGAGAGAGTGAGAGGATGTGACAGAGGAAGAGAAGGAGAGAGAGAGGGGCTGTGACAGAGGGCGAGAAGGAGAGAGAGAGAGGGGCTGTGACAGGGCGAGAAGGAGAGAGAGGGGGGCTGTGACAGAGGGAGAGAAGGGGAGAGAGAGAGAGGGGCTGTGACAGAAGGAGAGAGAGAGAGAGAGAGAGAGAGAGAGAGGGGCTGTGACAGAAGGAGAGAGAGAGAGAGAGGGGCTGTGACAGAAGGGGGGAGAGAGAGAGAGTGTGAGAGAGGGGGGCTGTGACAGAAGGGGAGAGAGAGAGAGAGAGGGGGGCTGTGACAGAAGGGGAGAGAGAGAGAGAGAGGGGCTGTGACAGAAGCGGGGAGAGAGAGAGAGAGAGAGAGGCTGTGACAAGGGGGGAGAGAGAGGGAGAGAGAGGGGCTGTGACAAGGGGGGAGAGAGAGGGAGAGAGAGGGGCTGTGACAGAAGGAGAGAGAGAGAGAGAGGCTGTGACAGAAGGAGAGAGAGAGACAGAGAGGGGGACTGTGACAGAGGGAGAGAAGGAGAGAGAGGGGCTGTGACAGAAGGAGAGAGAGAGAGAGAGAGGCTGTGACAGAAGGGGAGAGAGAGAGAGAGAGAGAGGGGCTGTGACAAGGGGGAGAGAGAGAGAGAGAGGGGCTGTGACAGAAGGAGACAGAGAGAGAGAGAGGGGCTGTGACAGAAGGAGAGAGAGAGAGAGAGAGGGGCTGTGACAGAGGGAGAGAAGGAGAGAGAGAGAGAGAGGGGCTGTGACAGAAGGAGAGAGAGAGAGGGGCTGTGACAGAAGCGGGGGGAGAGAGAGAGAGAGAGAGAGAGAGAGAGAGAGGCTGTGACAGAAGGGGGGAGAGAGAGAGAGAGGGGCTGTGACAGAAGGGGGGAGAGAGAGAGAGAGGGGCTGTGACAGAAGGGGGAGAGGGAGAGAGGGGCTCTGACAGAACGGGGGAGAGAGAGAGAGAGAGAGAGAGAGAGAGAGAGGCTGTGACAGAAGGGGGAGAGAGAGAGAGGGAGAGAGGGGCTGTGACAGAAGGGGGGAGAGAGAGAGAGAGAGAGAGAGAGAGAGAGGCTGTGACAAGGGGGGAGAGAGAGAGAGAGAGAGAGAGAGAGAGGCTGTGACAGAAGGGGGGAGAGAGAGAGAGAGAGAGAGGGGCTGTGACAGAAGGGGGGGGGAGAGAGAGAGAGAGAGAGAGGGGCTGTGACAGAAGGGGGGGGAGAGAGAGAGAGAGAGAGAGGGGCTGTGACAGAAGGGGGGAGAGAGAGGGGCTGTGACAGAAGGGGGGAGATAGAGAGAGAGAGAGAGGGGCTGTGACAGAAGGAGAGAGAGAGAGAGAGAGAGAGAGGGACTGTGACAGAAGGGGCGAGAGAGAGAGGCTGTGACAGAGGGACAGAAGGAGAGAGAGAGAGAGGGGCTGTGACAGAAGGGGAGAGAGAGAGAGAGTGGCTGTGACAGGGAGAGAAGGAGAGAGAGAGAGAGGATTTGACAGAGGGAGAGAAGGAGAGAGAGAGAGGATGTGACAGAGGGAGAGAAGGAGAGAGAGAGAGGATGTGACAGACGGAGAGAAGGAGAGAGAGAGGGGCTGTGACAGAGGGCGAGAAGGCGAGAGAGAGAGAGAGAGAGGGGCTGTGACAGAAGGAGAGAGAGAGAGAGAGGGGCTGTGACAGAAGGAGAGAGAGAGAGAGAGAGAGAGAGAGAGAGGGGCTGTGACAGAAGGAGAGAGAGAGAGAGAGAGAGAGAGGGGCTGTGACAGAAGGAGAGAGAGAGAGAGAGAGAGAGAGAGAGAGAGGGGGGCTGTGACAGAAGGGGAGAGAGAGAGAAAGAGGGGGGGAGGGGGCTGTGAAGAGGGAGAGAAGGAGAGAGAGGGGCTGTGACAGAAAGGGCGAGAGAGAGAGAGTGGCTGTGACAGAGGGACAGAAGGAGAGAGAGAGAGAGAGGGGCTGTGACAGAAGATGAGAGAGAGAGAGAGACGCTGTGACAGAAGGAGCGAGAGAGAGAGAGAAAGAGAGGATGTGACAGAGGGAGAGAAGGAGAGAGAGAGGGGCTGTGACAGAAGGGGCGAGAGAGAGAGAGAGGCTGTGACAGAGGGACAGAAGGAGAGAGAGAGAGAGAGAGAGAGGCTGTGACAGAAGATGAGAGAGAGAGACGCTGTGACAGAAGGAGCGAGAGAGAGAGAGAGAAAGAGAGGATGTGACAGAGGGAGAGAAGGAGAGAGAGAGGGGCTGTGACAGAGGGTGAGAAGGCGAGAGAGAGAGGGCCTGTGACCGAGGGCGAGAAGGAGAGAGAGAGAAAGAGAAAGAGGGAGGGGCTATGACAGAGGGCGAGAAGGGGAGAGAGAGAGGGGGCTGTGACAGCGGGCGAGAAGGACAGAGAGAGGGGCTGTGACAGGGCGAGAAGGAGGGGGGGGGGGCTGTGACAGAGGGAGAGAGGGAGAGAGACAGAGGGGCTATGACAGAGGGAGAGAAGGAGAGAGAGAGGGGGGGTGCTGCTGTGACAGAGGGCGAGAAGAAGAGAGAGAGAGGCTGTGACAGGGCGAGAAGGAGAGAGAGAGAGAGAGGGGCTGTGACAGGAGGGGAGAGAGATTAAGAGAGAGAGAGACTGTGACAGAGGGAGAGAAGGAGAGAAAGGGGGGCAGTGACAGAGGGAGAGAAGGAGAGAGAGGGGGGCTGTGACAGAGGGAGAGAAGGAGAGAGAGGGGGGCTGTGACAGAGGGACAGAAGGAGAGAGAGAGGGGCTGTGACAGAGGGCGAGAAGGAGAGAGAGAGAGGGGCTGTGACAGAGGGCGAGAAGGAGAGAGAGAGGGGTTGTGACAGAGGGCGAGAAGGAGAGAGAGAGAGAGGCTGTGACAGAGGGAGAGTGAGAGAGTGAGAGGATGTGACAGAGGAAGAGAAGGAGAGAGAGGGGGCTGTGACAGAGGGCGAGAAGGAGAGAGAGAGAGGGGCTGTGACAGGGCGAGAAGGAGAGAGAGGGGGGCTGTGACAGAGGGAGAGAAGGGGAGAGAGAGAGAGAGAGGCTGTGACAGAGGGAGAGTGAGAGAGTGAGAGGATGTGACAGAGGGCGAGAAGGAGAGAGAGAGGGGATGTGACAGAGGGCGAGAAGGCGAGAGAGAGAGAGAGAGAGGGGCTATGACAGAGGGCGAGAAGGAGAGAGGGGCTGTGACAGGTCGAGAAAGAGAGAGAGGGGGGCTGTGACAGAGGGAGAGAAGGAGAGAGAGAGAGAGAGGCTGTGACAGAGGGAGAGTGAGAGAGTGAGAGGATGTGACAGAGGGCGAGAAGGAGAGAGAGAGGGGCTGTGACAGAGGGCGAGAAGGAGAGAGAGAGAGGGGCTGTGACAGGGCGAGAAGGAGAGAGAGGGGGGCTGTGACAGAGGGAGAGAAGGGGAGAGAGAGAGAGAGAGGCTGTGACAGAGGGAGAGTGAGAGGATGTGACAGAGGGCGAGAAGGAGAGAGAGAGGGGATGTGACAGAGGGCGAGAAGGCGAGAGAGAGAGAGGGGCTATGACAGAGGGCGAGAAGGAGAGAGAGGGGCTGTGACAGAGGGAGAGAAGGGGAGAGAGAGAGAGAGAGGGGCTGTGACAGAGGGAGAGAAGGGGAGAGAGACAGGGGCTATGACAGAGGGAGAGAAGGAGAGAGAGAGAGGGGCTGTGACAGAAGGAGAGAGAGAGAGAGAGGGGCTGTGACAGAAGGGGGGAGAGAGAGAGAGAGAGAGGGGCTGTGACAGAAGCAGGGAGAGAGAGAGAGAGAGGGGGGCTGTGACAGAAGGGGGGAGAGAGAGAGAGAGAGGGGGGCTATGACAGAAGGGGGGAGAGAGAGAGAGAGAGAGAGGGGCTGTGACAGAAGGGGGGAGAGAGAGAGAGAGAGAGAGAGGGGCTGTGACAGAAGCGGGGAGAGAGAGAGAGAGAGAGAGTGGCTGTGACAGAAGCGGGGAGAGAGAGAGAGAGAGAGAGAGGCTGTGACAAGGGGGGAGAGAGAGGGAGAGAGAGGGGCTGTGACAAGGGGGGAGAGAGAGGGAGAGAGAGGGGCTGTGACAGAAGGAGAGAGAGAGAGAGAGGCTGTGACAGAAGGAGAGAGAGAGACAGAGAGGGGGACTGTGACAGAGGGAGAGAAGGAGAGAGAGGGGCTGTGACAGAAGGAGAGAGAGAGAGAGAGAGAGGCTGTGACAGAAGGGGAGAGAGAGAGAGAGAGAGAGAGGGGCTGTGACAAGGGGGAGAGAGAGAGAGAGAGGGGCTGTGACAGAAGGAGACAGAGAGAGAGAGAGGGGCTGTGACAGAAGGAGAGAGAGAGAGAGAGAGAGGGGCTGTGACAGAGGGAGAGAAGGAGAGAGAGAGAGAGAGGGGCTGTGACAGAAGGAGAGAGAGAGAGGGGCTGTGACAGAAGCGGGGAGAGAGAGAGAGAGAGAGAGAGAGAGAGAGGGGCTGTGACAGAAGGGGGGAGAGAGAGAGAGAGGGGCTGTGACAGAAGGGGGGGGAGAGAGAGAGAGAGGGGCTGTGACAGAAGGGGGGAGAGAGAGAGAGAGAGAGAGAGGGGCTGTGACAGAAGGGGGAGAGGGAGAGAGGGGCTCTGACAGAACGGGGGAGAGAGAGAGAGAGAGGGGCTGTGACAGAAGGGGGAGAGAGAGAGAGGGAGAGAGGGGCTGTGACAGAACGGGGGAGAGAGAGAGAGAGAGAGAGAGAGAGAGGCTGTGACAGAAGGGGGGAGAGAGAGAGAGAGAGGGGCTGTGACAGAAGGTGGGGAGAGAGAGAGAGAGAGAGAGAGGGGCTGTGACAGAAGGGGGGAGAGAGAGAGAGAGAGAGAGAGAGAGGGGCTGTGACAGAAGGGGGGAGAGAGAGAGAGAGAGGCTGTGACAAGGGGGGAGAGAGAGAGAGAGAGAGAGAGAGAGAGAGAGGCTGTGACAGAAGGGGGGAGAGAGAGAGAGAGAGAGAGAGAGAGAGAGAGAGGGGCTGTGACAGAAGGGGGGGGAGAGAGAGAGAGAGAGAGAGAGGGGCTGTGACAGAAGGGGGGGGAGAGAGAGAGAGAGAGAGAGGGGCTGTGACAGAAGGGGGGGGAGAGAGAGAGAGAGAGAGAGGGGCTGTGACAGAAGGGGGGAGAGAGAGAGAGAGGGGCTGTGACAGAAGGGGGGAGAGAGAGAGAGAGAGAGAGAGAGAGAGAGAGGGGCTGTGACAGAAGGGGGGGGAGAGAGAGAGAGAGAGAGAGGGGCTGTGACAGAAGGGGGGAGAGAGAGAGAGAGGGGCTGTGACAGAAGGGGGGAGAGAGAGAGAGAGAGAGAGAGAGAGGCTGTGACAGAAGGAGAGAGAGAGAGAGAGAGAGAGGGACTGTGACAGAAGGGGCGAGAGAGAGAGAGGCTGTGACAGAGGGACAGAAGGAGAGAGAGAGAGAGAGGGGCTGTGACAGAAGGGGAGAGAGAGAGAGAGAGGCTGTGACAGGGAGAGAAGGAGAGAGAGAGAGAGGATTTGACAGAGGGAGAGAAGGAGAGAGAGAGAGGATTTGACAGAGGGAGAGAAGGAGAGAGAGAGAGGATGTGACAGAGGGAGAGAAGGAGAGAGAGAGGGGCTGTGACAGAGGGCGAGAAGGCGAGAGAGAGGGGCTGTGACAGAAGGAGAGAGAGAGAGAGAGGGGCTGTGACAGAAGGAGAGAGAGAGAGAGAGAGAGAGAGGGGCTGTGACAGAAGGAGAGAGAGAGAGAGAGAGAGAGAGAGGGGCTGTGACAGAAGGAGAGAGAGAGAGAGAGAGAGAGAGAGAGAACAGAAGGGGAGAGAGAGAGAGAGAGAAAGAGGGGGGGAGGGGGCTGTGAAGAGGGAGAGAAGGAGAGAGAGGGGCTGTGACAGAAGGGGCGAGAGAGAGAGAGTGGCTGTGACAGAGGGACAGAAGGAGAGAGAGAGAGAGAGGGGCTGTGACAGAAGATGAGAGAGAGAGAGAGACGCTGTGACAGAAGGAGCGAGAGAGAGAGAGAAAGAGAGGATGTGACAGAGGGAGAGAAGGAGAGAGAGAGGGGCTGTGACAGAAGGGGCGAGAGAGAGAGAGAGGCTGTGACAGAGGGACAGAAGGAGAGAGAGAGAGAGAGAGGCTGTGACAGAAGATGAGAGAGAGAGACGCTGTGACAGAAGGAGCGAGAGAGAGAGAGAGAAAGAGAGGATGTGACAGAGGGAGAGAAGGAGAGAGAGAGGGGCTGTGACAGAGGGTGAGAAGGCGAGAGAGAGAGGGCCTGTGACCGAGGGCGAGAAGGAGAGAGAGAGAAAGAGAAAGAGGGAGGGGCTATGACAGAGGGCGAGAAGGGGAGAGAGAGAGGGGGCTGTGACAGCGGGCGAGAAGGACAGAGAGAGGGGCTGTGACAGGGCGAGAAGGAGGGGTGGGGGGCTGTGACAGAGGGAGAGAGGGAGAGAGACAGAGGGGCTATGACAGAGGGAGAGAAGGAGAGAGAGGGGGGGGGTGCTGCTGTGACAGAGGGCGAGAAGAAGAGAGAGAGAGGCTGTGACAGGGCGAGAAGGAGAGAGAGAGAGAGAGGGGCTGTGACAGGAGGGGAGAGAGATTAAGAGAGAGAGAGACTGTGACAGAGGGAGAGAAGGAGAGAAAGGGGGGCAGTGACAGAGGGAGAGAAGGAGAGAGAGGGGGGCTGTGACAGAGGGAGAGAAGGAGAGAGAGGGGGGCTGTGACAGAGGGACAGAAGGAGAGAGAGAGAGGGGCTGTGACAGAGGGCGAGAAGGAGAGAGAGAGAGGGGCTGTGACAGAGGGCGAGAAGGAGAGAGAGAGAGGGGCTGTGACAGAGGGCGAGAAGGAGAGAGAGAGAGGGGCTGTGACAGAGGGTGAGAAGGAGAGAGAGAGAGAGAGGGGCTGTGACAGAGGGTGAGAAGGAGAGAGAGAGAGGGGCTGTGACAGAGGGTGAGAAGGAGAGAGAGAGAGGGGCTGTGACAGAGGGTGAGAAGGAGAGAGAGAGAGGGGCTGTGACAGAGGGTGAGAAGGAGAGAGAGAGGGGCTGTGACAGAGGGCAAGAAGGAGAGAGAGAGGGGCTGTGACAGAGGGCGAGAAGGAGATAGAGACGGGCTGTGACAGGGCGAGAA
This sequence comes from Stegostoma tigrinum, assembly GCF_030684315.1. Lineage (NCBI taxonomy): Eukaryota > Metazoa > Chordata > Chondrichthyes > Orectolobiformes > Stegostomatidae > Stegostoma > Stegostoma tigrinum. The sequence goes on along the minus strand of NC_081395.1, from coordinate 5,563,692 downwards.
GGAGAGAGAGAGGGGCTGTGACAGAGGGCGAGATGGAGAGAGAGAGAGGGGCTGTGACAGGTCGAGAAAGAGAGAGAGGGGGGCTGTGACAGAGGGAGAGAAGGAGAGAGAGAGAGAGAGGCTGTGACAGAGGGAGAGTGAGAGGATGTGACAGAGGGCGAGAAGGAGAGAGAGAGGGGCTGTGACAGAGGGCGAGAAGGAGAGAGAGAGAGGGGCTGTGACAGGGCGAGAAGGAGAGAGAGGGGGGCTGTGACAGAGGGAGAGAAGGGGGGAGAGAGAGAGAGAGAGGCTGTGACAGAGGGAGAGTGAGAGAGTGAGAGGATGTGACAGAGGGCGAGAAGGAGAGAGAGAGGGGATGTGACAGGGCGAGAAGGCGAGAGAGAGAGAGAGAGAGGGGCTATGACAGAGGGCGAGAAGGAGAGAGAGGGGCTGTGACCGAGGGCGAGAACGAGAGAGAGAGAGAGAGAGGGGGCTATGACAGAGGGCAAGAAGGGGAGAGAGAGAGAGAGAGAGAGAGATGACAGAGGGAGAGTGAGATAGTGAGAGAGTGAGAGGATGTGACAGAGGGCGAGAAGGAGAGAGAGAGGGGCTGTGACAGAGGGCGAGAAGGAGAGAGAGAGGGGCTGTGACAGGGCGAGAAGGAGAGAGAGGGGGGCTGTGACAGAGGGAGAGTGAGAGAGTGAGAGGATGTGACAGAGGGAGAGAAGGAGAGAGAGAGGGGATGTGACAGAGGGCGAGAAGGAGAGAGAGAGAGGGCTATGACAGAGGGCGAGAAGGAGAGAGAGGGGCTGTGACCGAGGGCGAGAACGAGAGAGAGAGAGAGAGAGAGGATGTGACAGAGGGAGAGAAGGAGAGAGAGAGGGGCTGTGACAGAGGGTGAGAAGGCGAGAGAGAGAGGGCCTGTGACCGAGGGCGAGAAGGAGAGAGAGAAAGAGGGAGGGGCTATGACAGAGGGCGAGAAGGGGAGAGAGAGAGGGGGCTGTGACAGCGGGCGAGAAGGAGAGAGAGAGGGGCTGTGACAGGGCGAGAAGGAGAGGGGGGGCTGTGACAGAGGGAGAGAGGGAGAGAGACAGAGGGGCTGTGACAGAGGGAGAGAAGGATAGAGAGAGGGGGGGTGCTGCTGTGACAGAGGGCGAGAAGAAGAGAGAGAGAGGCTGTGACAGGGCGAGAAGGAGAGAGAGAGAGGGGCTGTGACAGGAGGGGAGAGAGAGAGAGAGGGGCTGTGACAGGAGGGGGGAGAGAGAGAGAGAGAGAGAGACTGTGACAGAGGGACAGAAGGAGAGAGAGACTGTGACAGAGGGAGAGAAGGAGAGAGAGGGGGGCTGTGACAGAGGGACAGAAGGAGAGAGAGAGGGGCTGTGACAGAGGGCGAGAAGGAGAGAGAGAGAGGGTCTGTGACAGGGTGAGAAGGAGAGAGAGAGAGGGGCTGTCACAGAGGGTGAGAAGGGGAGAGAGAGAGAGGGGCTGTGACAGAGGGAGAGAAGGATAGAGAGAGGGGGGGTGCTGCTGTGACAGAGGGCGAGACGGAGAGAGAGGCTGTGACAGAGGGCGAGAAGGAGAGAGAGGGGCTGTGACAGAGGGCGAGAAGGAGAGAGAGGGGCTGTGACAGAGGGCGAGAAGGAGAGAGAGAGGGGCTGTGACAGAGGGCGAGAAGGAGAGAGAGAGGGGCTGTGACAGGGCGAGAAGGAGAGAGAGGGGGGCTGTGACAGAGGAAGAGAAGGAGAGAGAGAGAGAGAGGCTGTGACAGAGGGAGAGAAGGAGAGAGAGAGAGGGGCTGTGACAGAAGGAGAGAGAGGGGCTGTGACAGAAGGAGAGAGAGAGAGAGAGAGAGAGAGGGGCTGTGACAGAAGGAGAGAGAGAGAGAGGGGCTGTGACAGAAGGGGGGAGAGAGAGAGAGAGAGAGAGAGAGAGAGAGAGAGAGGGGCTGTGACAGAAGGGGGGAGAGAGAGAGAGAGAGAGAGAGGGGCTATGACAGAAGGGGGGAGAGAGAGAGAGAGAGAGAGAGAGGCTGTGACAGAAGGGGGGGAGAGAGAGAGCGAGAGAGAGGGGCTGTGACAGAAGCGGGGAGAGAGAGAGAGAGAGAGGGGCTGTGACAGAAGCGGGGGCGAGAGAGAGAGAGAGAGAGAGAGAGGCTGTGACAAGGGGGGAGAGAGAGGGAGAGAGAGAGGGGCTGTGACAGAAGGGGAGAGAGAGAGGCTGTGACAGAAGGAGAGAGAGAGACAGAGAGAGGGCGGCTGTGACAGAGGGAGAGAAGGAGAGAGAGGGGCTGTGGACAGAAGGAGAGAGAGAGAGAGAGAGGCTGTGACAGAAGGGGAGAGAGAGAGAGAGAGGGGCTGTGACAAGGGAGAGAGAGAGAGAGAGAGAGAGAGAGGGGCTGTGACAGAAGGAGAGAGAGAGAGAGGGGCTGTGACAGAGGGAGAGAAGGAGAGAGAGAGAGAGGGGCTGTGACAGAAGGGGGGGGAGGGAGAGAGAGAGGGGCTGTGACAGAAGGGGGGGGAGGGAGAGAGAGAGGGGCTGTGACAGAAGGGGGGAGATAGAGAGAGAGGCTGTGACAGAAGGGGGGGGAGAGAGAGAGAGGGAGAGAGAGGCTGTGACAGAAGGGGGGGGGAGAGAGAGAGAGAGGGCTGTGACAGAAGGGGGGGGAGAGGGAGAGAGGGGCTGTGACAGAAGGGGGGAGAGAGAGGGAGAGAGAGGGGCTGTGACAGAAGGAGTGAGAGAGAGAGAGGGGCTGTGACAGAGAGGAGAGAGAGAGAGACAGAGAGGGGCTGTGACACAGGGAGAGAAGGAGAGAGAGAGAGAGGCTGTGACAGAAGGGGGGGAGAGAGAGAGGGGCTGTGACAGAAGGGGAGAGAAAGAGAGAGAGGCTGTGACAGAAGTGGGGGGAGGAGAGAGAGAGAGGGAGAGAGGGGCTGTGACAGAAGGGGGTGAGAGAGAGGGAGAGAGAGGGGCTGTGACAGAAGGAGTGAGAGAGAGAGAGGGGGCTGTGACAGAAGGAAGAGAGAGAGAGAGAGAGAGAGAGAGAGGGGCTGTGACAGAGGGAGAGAAGAGAGAGAGAGAGAGAGAGGGGCTGTGACAGAAGGAGAGAGAGAGAGAGGGGCTGTGACAGAAGGAGAGAGAGAGAGAGGGGCTGTGACAGAAGGAGAGAGAGAGAGAGAGGGGCTGTGACAGAAGGGGGGGAGAGAGAGAGAGAGAGAGAGAGGGGCTGTGACAGAAGGAGGAGAGAGAGTGAGGGGCTGTGACAGAAGGGGGGAGAGAGAGAGAGGGGCTGTGACAGAAGGGGGGAGAGAGAGAGAGGGGCTGTGACAGAAGGGGGAGAGAGAGAGAGGGAGAGAGGGGCTGTGACAGAACGGGGGAGAGAGAGAGAGAGAGAGAGAGGGGCTGTGACAGAAGGGGGGAGAGAGAGAGAGAGAGAGAGGGGCTGTGACAGAAGGGGGGAGAGAGAGAGAGAGAGAGGGGGGGGCTGTGACAGAAGGAGGGAGAGAGAGAGAGAGAGAGGGGCTGTGACAGAAGGGGGGAGAGAGAGAGAGGAGAGAGAGAGGGGCTGTGACAGAAGGGGGGAGAGAGAGAGAGAGAGAGAGAGGGGCTGTGACAGAAGGGGGGAGAGAGACAGGCTGTGACAGAGGAGAGAAGGAGAGAGTGAGAGAGAGAGAGGGGCTGTGACAGAAGAGAGAGAGAGAGAGAGAGGGGCTGTGACAGAAGGAGAGAGAGAGAGAGGGGCTGTGACAGAAGGAGAGAGAGAGAGAGAGGGGCTGTGACAGAAGGGGGGAGAGAGAGAGAGAGAGAGGGGCTGTGACAGAAGGGGGGAGAGAGAGAGAGGGGCTGTGACAGAAGGGGGGGAGAGGAGAGAGAGGGGCTGTGACAGAAGGGGGGAGAGAGAGAGAGAGAGAGGGGCTGTGACAGAAGGGGGAGAGAGAGAGAGGGAGAGAGGGGCTGTGACAGAACGGGGGAGAGAGAGAGAGAGAGAGAGAGAGAGAGAGAGAGAGGGGCTGTGACAGAAGGGGGGGAGAGAGAGAGAGAGAGGGGCTGTGACAGAAGGGGGGAGAGAGAGAGAGAGAGAGAGAGGGGCTGTGACAGAAGGAGGGAGAGAGAGAGAGAGAGAGAGAGAGAGAGGGGCTGTGACAGAAGGGGGGAGAGAGGAGAGAGAGAGAGGGGGCTGTGACAGAAGGGGGGGGAGAGAGAGAGAGAGAGGAGGGCTGTGACAGAAGGGGGGAGAGAGACAGGCTGTGACAGAGGGGAGAGAAGGAGAGAGTGAGAGAGAGAGAGGGGCTGTGACAGAAGGAGAGAGAGAGAGAGAGGGGCTGTGACAGAAGGAGAGAGAGAGAGAGAGGGGCTGTGACAGAAGGAGAGAGAGAGGGGGGGGGCTGTGACAGGGAGAGAAGGAGAGAGAGAGAGGGGCTGTGACAGAGGGACAGAAGGAGAGAGAGAGAGAGAGAGAGTGAGAGAAAGGGGGGGGAGGGGGCTTTGAAGAGGGAGAGAAGGAGAGAGAGAGGGGCTGTGACAGAAGGGGCGAGAGAGAGAGGCTGTGACAGAGGGACAGAAGGAGAGAGAGAGAGAGGGGCTGTGACAGAAGGGGAGAGAGAGAGAGAGAGAGGCTGTGACAGAGGGAGAGAAGGAGAGAGAGAGAGAGGATTTGACAGAGGGAGAGAAGGAGAGAGAGGATGTGACAGAGGGAGAGAAGGAGAGAGAGAGGGGATGTGACAGAGGGCGAGAAGGAGAGAGAGAGGGGCTGTGACAGGGCGAGAAGGAGAGGGGGGTGCTGGGAGAGGGGGAGAGAGACAGAGGGGCTGTGACAGGGAGAGAAGGAGAGAGAGAGGGGGGTGCTGCTGTGACAGAGGGCGAGAAGAAGAGAGAGAGGCTGTGACAGGGCGAGAAGGAGAGAGAGAGAGGGGCTGTGACAGGAGGGGAGAGAGAGAGAGAGGGGCTGTGACAGGAGGGGAGAGAGAGAGAGAGAGAGAGACTGTGACAGAGGGAGAGAAGGAGAGAGAGACTGTGACAGAGGGACATGAGAGAGAGAGAGGGGCTGTGACAGAGCGCGAGAAGGAGAGAGAGAGAGGGGCTGTGACAGAGGGTGAGAAGGAGAGAGAGAGAGGGGCTGTGACAGAGGGTGAGAAGGAGAGAGAGAGAGAGGCTGTGACAGAGGGCGAGACGGAGAGAGAGGGGCTGTGACAGAGGGCGAGAAGGAGAGAGAGGGGCTGTGACAGAGGGCAAGAAGGAGAGAGAGAGGGGCTGTGACAGGGCGAGAAGGAGAGAGAGGGGGGCTGTGACAGAGGGAGAGAAGGAGAGAGAGAGAGAGGCTGTGACAGAGGGAGAGAAGGAGAGAGAGAGAGAGAGAGAGGCTGTGACAGAAGGAGAGTGAGTGAGTGAATGTGACAGAGGGAGAGAAGGAGAGAGAGAGGGGCTATGACAGAGGGCGAGAAGGAGAGAGAGGGGGGCTGTGACAGAAGGAGAGTGAGAGAGTGAGAGAGAGAGGATGTGACAGAGGGCGAGAAGGAGAGAGGGGCTGTGACAGAGGGCGAGAAGGAGAGAGAGAGGGGCTGTGACAGGGCGAGAACGAGAGAGAGGGGGGCTGTGACAGAGGGAGAGAAGGAGAGAGAGAGAGAGAGGCTGTGACAGAAGGAGAGTGAGAGAGTGAGAGGATGTGACAGAGGGAGAGAAGGAGAGAGAGAGGGGATGTGACAGAGGGAGAGAAGGAGAGAGAGAGGGGATGTGACAGAGGGCAAGAAGGCGAGAGAGAGAGAGAGGGGCTATGACAGAGGGCGAGAAGGAGAGAGAGGGGCTGTGACCGAGGGCGAGAACGAGAGAGAGAGAGAGAGAGAGAGAGAGAGAGGGCTATGACAGAGGGTGAGAAGGAGAGAGAGAGGGGCTGTGACAGGGCGAGAAGGAGACAGAGGGGGGCTGTGACAGAGGGAGAGTGAGAGAGTGAGAGGATGTGACAGAGGGAGAGAAGGAGAGAGAGAGGGGATGTGACAGAGGGCGAGAAGGCGAGAGAGAGAGAGGGCTATGACAGAAGGCGAGAAGGAGAGAGAGAGGGGATGTGACAGAGGGCGAGAAGGCGAGAGAGAGAGAGAGAGAGGGCTATGACCGAGGGCGAGAATGAGAGAGAGAGAGAGAGAGAGAGAGAAGGAGAGAGAGAGGGGCTGTGACAGAGGGTGAGAAGGCGAGAGAGAGAGGGCCTGTGACCCAGGGCGAGAAGGAGAGAGAGAGAGAGAGAGAAAGAGGGAGGGGCTATGACAGAGGGCGAGAAGGGGAGAGAGAGAGGGGGCTGTGACAGCGGGCGAGAAGGAGAGAGAGAGGGGCTGTGACAGGGCGAGAAGGAGAGAGTGGGGGGCTGTGACAGAGGGAGAGAGGGAGAGAGACAGAGGGGCTGTGACAGAGGGAGAGAAGGATAGAGAGAGGGGGGTGCTGCTGTGACAGAGGGCGAGAAGAAGAGAGAGAGGCTGTGAACAGGGCGAGAAGGAGAGAGAGAGAGAGGGGCTGTGACAGGAGGGGAGAGAGAGAGAGAGAGAGAGAGAGACTGACAGAGGGAGAGAAGGAGAGAGAGGGGGGCTGTGACAGAGGGACAGAAGGAGAGAGAGAGGGGCTGTGACAGAGGGCGAGAAGGCGAGAGAGAGAGAGAGAGAGAGAGGGCTATGACCGAGGGCGAGAATGAGAGAGAGAGAGAGAGAGAGAGAGAAGGAGAGAGAGAGGGGCTGTGACAGAGGGTGAGAAGGCGAGAGAGAGAGGGCCTGTGACCCAGGGCGAGAAGGAGAGAGAGAGAGAGAGAGAAAGAGGGAGGGGCTATGACAGAGGGCGAGAAGGGGAGAGAGAGAGGGGCTGTGACAGAGGGTGAGAAGGAGAGAGAGAGAGGGGCTGTGACAGAGGGTGAGAAGGAGAGAGAGAGAGGGGCTGTGACAGCGGGTGAGAAGGAGAGAGAGAGAGGCTGTGACAGAGGGCGAGAAGGAGAGAGAGGGGCTGTGACAGAGGGCGAGAAGGAGAGAGAGAGGGGCTGTGACAGAGGGCGAGAAGGAGAGAGAGAGAGAGAGGCTGTGACAGAAGGAGAGTGAGAGAGTGAGAGAGTGAATGTGACAGAGGGAGAGAAGGAGAGAGAGAGGGGCTGTGACAGAGGGCGAGAAGGAGAGAGAGAGGGGCTGTGACAGGGCGAGAACGAGAGAGAGGGGGGCTGTGACAGAGGGAGAGAAGGAGAGAGAGAGAGAGAGGCTGTGACAGAAGGAGAGTGAGAGAGTGAGAGGATGTGACAGAGGGAGAGAAGGAGAGAGAGATGGGGTGTGACAGAGGGCGAGAAGGCGAGAGAGAGAGAGAGAGAGAGAGGGGCTATGACAGAGGGCGAGAAAGAGAGAGAGGGGCTGTGACCGAGGGCGAGAACGAGAGAGAGAGAGAGAGAGAGGGCTATGACAGAGGGCGAGAAGTGGGGGGGGGAGAGAGAGAGAGAGAGAGAGAGAGAGAGAGAGAGGGCTATGACAGAGGGTGAGAAGGGGAGAGAGAGAGAGAGAGAGAGAGGGCTATGACAGAGGGTGAGAAGGGGAGAGAGAGAGAGAGAGAGAGGGCTATGACAGAGGGCGAGAAGGGGAGAGAGAGAGAGGGGCTATGACAGAGGGCGAGAAGGAGAGAGAGAGAGAGAGAGAGAGAGGGGCTGTGACAGCGGGCGAGAAGGAGAGAGAGGGGCTGTGACAGAGGGCGAGAAGGAGAGAGAGAGGGGCTGTGACCGAGGGCGAGAACGAGAGAGAGAGTGGCTGTGACAGGAGGAGAGAAGGAGAGAGAGAGGGGGGGTGCTGCTGTGACAGCGCGAGAAGAAGAGAGAGAGAGGCTGTGACAGGGCGAGAAGGAGAGAGAGGGGGGCTGTGACAGAGGGAGAGAAGGAGAGAGAGAGAGAGAGAGAGGCTGTGACAGAAGGAGAGTGAGAGAGTGAGAGGATGTGACAGAGGGAGAGAAGGAGAGAGAGATGGGGTGTGACAGAGGGCGAGAAGGCGAGAGAGAGAGAGAGAGGGGCTATGACAGAGGGCGAGAAAGAGAGAGAGGGGCTGTGACCGAGGGCGAGAACGAGAGAGCGAGAGAGAGAGAGAGGGCTATGACAGAGGGCGAGAAGTGGGGGGGGAGAGAGAGAGAGAGAGGGCTATGACAGAGGGTGAGAAGGGGAGAGAGAGAGAGAGAGAGAGAGGGCTATGACAGAGGGCGAGAAGGAGAGAGAGAGAGGGGGGCTGTGACAGCGGGCGAGAAGTAGAGAGAGGGGCTGTGACAGAGGGCGAGAAGGAGAGAGAGAGGGGCTGTGACAGGGCGAGAAGGAGAGAGAGAGGGGCTGTGACCGAGGGCAAGAACGAGAGAGAGAGGGGCTGTGACAGGAGGAGAGAGAGAGGGGGGGTGCTGCTGTGACAGGGCGAGAAGAAGAGAGAGAGAGGCTGTGACAGGGCGAGAAGGAGAGAGAGAGAGGGGCTGTGACAGGAGGGGAGAGAGAGAGAGAGGGGCTGTGACAGGAGGGGAGAGAGAGAGAGAGAGAGGCTGTGACAGAGGGAGAGAAGGAGAGAGAGACTGTGACAGAGGGAGAGAAGGAGAGAGAGGGGGGCTGTGACAGAGGGAGAGTGAGAGGATGTGACAGAGGAAGAGAAGGAGAGAGAGAGGGGCTGTGACAGAGGGCGAGAAGGAGAGAGAGAGAGAGGGGCTGTGACAGGGCGAGAAGGAGAGAGAGGGGGGCTGTGACAGAGGGAGAGAAGGGGAGAGAGTGAGAGAGAGAGAGGCTGTGACAGAGGGAGAGTGAGAGAGTGAGAGGATGTGACAGAGGGAGAGAAGGAGAGAGAGAGGGGATGTGACAGAGGGCGAGAAGGAGAGAGAGAGGGGCTGTGACAGGGCGAGAAGGAGAGGGGGGGCTGTGACAGAGGGAGAGGGGGAGAGAGACAGAGGGGCTGTGACTGGGAGAGAAGGAGAGAGAGAGGGGGGGTGCTGCTGTGACAGAGGGCGAGAAGAAGAGAGAGAGGCTGTGACAGGGCGAGAAGGAGAGAGAGAGAGGGGCTGTGACAGGAGGGGAGAGAGAGAGAGAGGGGCTGTGACAGGAGGGGAGAGAGAGAGAGAGAGACTGTGACAGAGGGAGAGAAGGAGAGAGAGACTGTGACAGAGGGACAGAAGGAGAGAGAGAGGGGCTGTGACAGAGCGCGAGAAGGAGAGAGAGAGAGGGGCTGTGACAGAGGGTGAGAAGGAGAGAGAGAGAGGGGCTGTGACAGAGGGTGAGAAGGAGAGAGAGAGAGAGAGGCTGTGACAGAGGGCGAGACGGAGAGAGAGGCTGTGACAGAGGGCGAGAAGGAGAGAGAGGGGCTGTGACAGAGGGCAAGAAGGAGAGAGAGAGGGGCTGTGACAGGGCGAGAAGGAGAGAGAGGGGGGCTGTGACAGAGGGAGAGAAGGAGAGAGAGGGGCTGTGACAGAGGGCAAGAAGGAGAGAGAGAGGGGCTGTGACAGGGCGAGAAGGAGAGAGAGGGGGGCTGTGACAGAGGGAGAGAAGGAGAGAGAGAGAGAGGCTGTGACAGAGGGAGAGAAGGAGAGAGAGGGGCTGTGACAGAGGCCAAGAAGGAGAGAGAGGGGCTGTGACAGGGCGAGAAGGAGAGAGAGGGGGGCTGTGACAGAGGGAGAGAAGGAGAGAGAGAGAGAGGCTGTGACAGAGGGAGAGAAGGAGAGAGAGAGAGAGAGAGAGGCTGTGACAGAAGGAGAGTGAGAGAGTGAATGTGACAGAGGGAGAGAAGGAGAGAGAGAGGGGATGTGACAGAGGGCGAGAAGGAGAGAGAGAGGGGCTGTGACAGGGCGAGAAGGAGAGGGGGGGGCTGGGAGAGGGGGAGAGAGACAGAGGGGCTGTGACAGGGAGAGAAGGAGAGAGAGAGGGGGGGTGCTGCTGTGACAGAGGGCGAGAAGAAGAGAGAGAGGCTGTGACAGGGCGAGAAGGAGAGAGAGAGAGGGGCTGTGACAGGAGGGGAGAGAGAGAGAGAGGGGCTGTGACAGGAGGGGAGAGAGAGAGAGAGAGAGAGACTGTGACAGAGGGAGAGAAGGAGAGAGAGACTGTGACAGAGGGACAGAAGGAGAGAGAGAGAGGGGCTGTGACAGAGCGCGAGAAGGAGAGAGAGAGAGGGGCTGTGACAGAGGGTGAGAAGGAGAGAGAGAGAGGGGCTGTGACAGAGGGTGAGAAGGAGAGAGAGAGAGAGGCTGTGACAGAGGGTGAGACGGAGAGAGAGGGGCTGTGACAGAGGGCGAGAAGGAGAGAGAGGGGCTGTGACAGAGGGCAAGAAGGAGAGAGAGAGGGGCTGTGACAGGGCGAGAAGGAGAGAGAGGGGGGCTGTGACAGAGGGAGAGAAGGAGAGAGAGAGAGAGGCTGTGACAGAGGGAGAGAAGGAGAGAGAGAGAGAGAGAGAGGCTGTGACAGAAGGAGAGTGAGAGAGTGAATGTGACAGAGGGAGAGAAGGAGAGAGAGAGGGGCTATGACAGAGGGCGAGAAGGAGAGAGAGGGGGGCTGTGACAGAAGGAGAGTGAGAGAGTGAGAGAGAGAGGATGTGACAGAGGGCGAGAAGGAGAGAGGGGCTGTGACAGAGGGCGAGAAGGAGAGAGAGAGGGGCTGTGACAGGGCGAGAACGAGAGAGAGGGGGGCTGTGACAGAGGGAGAGAAGGAGAGAGAGAGAGAGAGGCTGTGACAGAAGGAGAGTGAGAGAGTGAGAGGATGTGACAGAGGGAGAGAAGGAGAGAGAGAGGGGATGTGACAGAGGGAGAGAAGGAGAGAGAGAGGGGATGTGACAGAGGGCGAGAAGGCGAGAGAGAGAGAGAGGGGCTATGACAGAGGGCGAGAAGGAGAGAGAGGGGCTGTGACCGAGGGCGAGAACGAGAGAGAGAGAGAGAGAGAGAGAGGGCTATGACAGAGGGCGAGAAGGGGAGAGAGAGAGAGAGAGAGAGAGAGGATGTGACAGAGGGAGAGTGAGATAGTGAGAGGATGTGACAGAGGGCGAGAAGGAGAGAGAGAGGGGCTGTGACAGAGGGCGAGAAGGAGAGAGAGAGGGGCTGTGACAGAGGGCGAGAAGGAGAGAGAGAGGGGCTGTGACAGGGCGAGAAGGAGACAGAGGGGGGCTGTGACAGAGGGAGAGTGAGAGAGTGAGAGGATGTGACAGAGGGAGAGAAGGAGAGAGAGAGGGGATGTGACAGAGGGCGAGAAGGCGAGAGAGAGAGAGAGAGAGAGAGGGCTATGACAGAGGGCGAGAAGGAGAGAGAGAGGGGATGTGACAGAGGGCGAGAAGGCGAGAGAGAGAGAGAGAGAGGGCTATGACCGAGGGCGAGAATGAGAGAGAGAGAGAGAGAAGGAGAGAGAGAGGGGCTGTGACAGAGGGTGAGAAGGCGAGAGAGAGAGGGCCTGTGACCCAGGGCGAGAAGGAGAGAGAGAGAGAGAGAGAAAGAGGGAGGGGCTATGACAGAGGGCGAGAAGGGGAGAGAGAGAGGGGGCTGTGACAGCGGGCGAGAAGGAGAGAGAGAGGGGCTGTGACAGGGCGAGAAGGAGAGAGTGGGGGGCTGTGACAGAGGGAGAGAGGGAGAGAGACAGAGGGGCTGTGACAGAGGGAGAGAAGGATAGAGAGAGGGGGGTGCTGCTGTGACAGAGGGCGAGAAGAAGAGAGAGAGGCTGTGAACAGGGCGAGAAGGAGAGAGAGAGAGAGGGGCTGTGACAGGAGGGGAGAGAGAGAGAGAGAGAGACTGACAGAGGGAGAGAAGGAGAGAGAGGGGGGCTGTGACAGAGGGACAGAAGGAGAGAGAGAGGGGCTGTGACAGAGGGCGAGAAGGCGAGAGAGAGAGAGAGAGAGAGAGGGCTATGACCGAGGGCGAGAATGAGAGAGAGAGAGAGAGAGAGAGAGAAGGAGAGAGAGAGGGGCTGTGACAGAGGGTGAGAAGGCGAGAGAGAGAGGGCCTGTGACCCAGGGCGAGAAGGAGAGAGAGAGAGAGAGAGAAAGAGAGAGGGGCTATGACAGAGGGCGAGAAGGGGAGAGAGAGAGAGGGGCTGTGACAGAGGGTGAGAAGGAGAGAGAGAGAGGGGCTGTGACAGAGGGTGAGAAGGAGAGAGAGAGAGGGGCTGTGACAGCGGGTGAGAAGGAGAGAGAGAGAGGCTGTGACAGAGGGCGAGAAGGAGAGAGAGGGGCTGTGACAGAGGGCGAGAAGGAGAGAGAGAGGGGCTGTGACAGAGGGCGAGAAGGAGAGAGAGAGAGAGAGGCTGTGACAGAAGGAGAGTGAGAGAGTGAATGTGACAGAGGGTGAGAAGGAGAGAGAGAGAGGGGCTGTGACAGCGGGTGAGAAGGAGAGAGAGAGAGGCTGTGACAGAGGGCGAGAAGGAGAGAGAGGGGCTGTGACAGAGGGCGAGAAGGAGAGAGAGAGGGGCTGTGACAGAGGGCGAGAAGGAGAGAGAGAGAGAGAGGCTGTGACAGAAGGAGAGTGAGAGAGTGAATGTGACAGAGGGAGAGAAGGAGAGAGAGAGGGGCTATGACAGAGGGCGAGAAGGAGAGAGAGGGGGGCTGTGACAGAGGGCGAGAAGGAGAGAGAGAGGGGCTGTGACAGGGCGAGAACGAGAGAGAGGGGGGCTGTGACAGAGGGAGAGAAGGAGAGAGAGAGAGAGAGGCTGTGACAGAAGGAGAGTGAGAGAGTGAGAGGATGTGACAGAGGGAGAGAAGGAGAGAGAGATGGGGTGTGACAGAGGGCGAGAAGGCGAGAGAGAGAGAGAGAGAGGGGCTATGACAGAGGGCGAGAAAGAGAGAGAGGGGCTGTGACCGAGGGCGAGAACGAGAGAGAGAGAGAGAGAGAGGGCTATGACAGAGGGCGAGAAGTGGGGGGGGGGAGAGAGAGAGAGAGAGAGAGAGAGAGAGAGAGAGGGCTATGACAGAGGGTGAGAAGGGGAGAGAGAGAGAGGGCTATGACAGAGGGCGAGAAGGGGAGAGACAGAGAGAGGGGCTATGACAGAGGGCGAGAAGGAGAGAGAGAGAGAGAGAGAGAGAGAGAGGGGCTGTGACAGCGGGCGAGAAGGAGAGAGAGGGGCTGTGACAGAGGGCGAGAAGGAGAGAGAGAGGGGCTGTGACAGGGCGAGAAGGAGAGAGAGAGGGGCTGTGACCGAGGGCGAGAACGAGAGAGAGAGGGGCTGTGACAGGAGGAGAGAAGGAGAGAGAGAGGGGGGGTGCTGCTGTGACAGCGCGAGAAGAAGAGAGAGAGAGGCTGTGACAGGGCGAGAAGGAGAGAGAGGGGGGCTGTGACAGAGGGAGAGAAGGAGAGAGAGAGAGAGAGAGGCTGTGACAGAAGGAGAGTGAGAGAGTGAGAGGATGTGACAGAGGGAGAGAAGGAGAGAGAGATGGGGTGTGACAGAGGGCGAGAAGGCGAGAGAGAGAGAGAGAGGGGCTATGACAGAGGGCGAGAAAGAGAGAGAGGGGCTGTGACCGAGGGCGAGAACGAGAGAGAGAGAGAGAGAGAGAGGGCTATGACAGAGGGCGAGAAGTGGGGGGGGAGAGAGAGAGAGAGAGGGCTATGACAGAGGGTGAGAAGGGGAGAGAGAGAGAGAGAGAGAGAGGGCTATGACAGAGGGCGAGAAGGAGAGAGAGAGAGGGGGGCTGTGACAGCGGGCGAGAAGTAGAGAGAGGGGCTGTGACAGGGCGAGAAGGAGAGAGAGAGGGGCTGTGACCGAGGGCAAGAACGAGAGAGAGAGGGGCTGTGACAGGAGGAGAGAAGGAGAGAGAGAGGGGGGGTGCTGCTGTGACAGGGCGAGAAGAAGAGAGAGAGAGGCTGTGACAGGGCGAGAAGGAGAGAGAGAGAGGGGCTGTGACAGGAGGGGAGAGAGAGAGAGAGGGGCTGTGACAGGAGGGGAGAGAGAGAGAGAGAGAGGCTGTGACAGAGGGAGAGAAGGAGAGAGAGACTGTGACAGAGGGAGAGAAGGAGAGAGAGGGGGGCTGTGACAGAGGGAGAGTGAGAGGATGTGACAGAGGAAGAGAAGGAGAGAGAGAGGGGCTGTGACAGAGGGCGAGAAGGAGAGAGAGAGAGAGGGGCTGTGACAGGGCGAGAAGGAGAGAGAGGGGGGCTGTGACAGAGGGAGAGAAGGGGAGAGAGTGAGAGAGAGAGAGGCTGTGACAGAGGGAGAGTGAGAGAGTGAGAGAGTGAGAGGATGTGACAGAGGGAGAGAAGGAGAGAGAGAGGGGATGTGACAGAGGGCGAGAAGGAGAGAGAGAGGGGCTGTGACAGGGCGAGAAGGAGAGGGGGGGGCTGTGACAGAGGGAGAGGGGGAGAGAGACAGAGGGGCTGTGACAGGGAGAGAAGGAGAGAGAGAGGGGGGGTGCTGCTGTGACAGAGGGCGAGAAGAAGAGAGAGAGGCTGTGACAGGGCGAGAAGGAGAGAGAGAGAGGGGCTGTGACAGGAGGGGAGAGAGAGAGAGAGGGGCTGTGACAGGAGGGGAGAGAGAGAGAGAGAGACTGTGACAGAGGGAGAGAAGGAGAGAGAGACTGTGACAGAGGGACAGAAGGAGAGAGAGAGGGGCTGTGACAGAGCGCGAGAAGGAGAGAGAGAGAGGGGCTGTGACAGAGGGTGAGAAGGAGAGAGAGAGAGGGGCTGTGACAGAGGGTGAGAAGGAGAGAGAGAGAGAGAGGCTGTGACAGAGGGCGAGACGGAGAGAGAGGCTGTGACAGAGGGCGAGAAGGAGAGAGAGGGGCTGTGACAGAGGGCGAGAAGGAGAGAGAGAGGGGCTGTGACAGAGGGCAAGAAGGAGAGAGAGAGGGGCTGTGACAGGGCGAGAAGGAGAGAGAGGGGGGCTGTGACAGAGGGAGAGAAGGAGAGAGAGAGAGAGGCTGTGACAGAGGGAGAGAAGGAGAGAGAGAGAGGCTGTGACAGAAGGAGAGTGAGAGAGTGAATGTGACAGAGGGAGAGAAGGAGAGAGAGAGGGGCTATGACAGAGGGCGAGAAGGAGAGAGAGGGGGGCTGTGACAGAAGGAGAGTGAGAGAGTGAGAGAGAGAGGATGTGACAGAGGGCGAGAAGGAGAGAGGGGCTGTGACAGAGGGCGAGAAGGAGAGAGAGAGGGGCTGTGACAGGGCGAGAACGAGAGAGAGGGGGGCTGTGACAGAGGGAGAGAAGGAGAGAGAGAGAGAGAGGCTGTGACAGAAGGAGAGTGAGAGAGTGAGAGGATGTGACAGAGGGAGAGAAGGAGAGAGAGAGGGGATGTGACAGAGGGCAAGAAGGCGAGAGAGGGGCTGTGACCGAGGGCGAGAACGAGAGAGAGAGAGAGAGAGAGAGAGAGAGGGCTATGACAGAGGGCGAGAAGGGGAGAGAGAGAGAGAGAGAGAGAGAGGATGTGACAGAGGGAGAGTGAGATAGTGAGAGAGTGAGAGGATGTGACAGAGGGCGAGAAGGAGAGAGAGAGGGGCTGTGACAGAGGGCGAGAAGGAGAGAGAGAGGGGCTGTGACAGAGGGCGAGAAGGAGAGAGAGAGGGGCTGTGACAGGGCGAGAAGGAGACAGAGGGGGGCTGTGACAGAGGGAGAGTGAGAGAGTGAGAGGATGTGACAGAGGGAGAGAAGGAGAGAGAGAGGGGATGTGACAGAGGGCGAGAAGGCGAGAGAGAGAGAGAGAGAGGGCTATGACCGAGGGCGAGAATGAGAGAGAGAGAGAGAGAAGGAGAGAGAGAGAGGGGCTGTGACAGAGGGTGAGAAGGCGAGAGAGAGAGGGCCTGTGACCCAGGGCGAGAAGGAGAGAGAGAGAGAGAGAGAGAAAGAGGGAGGGGCTATGACAGAGGGCGAGAAGGGGAGAGAGAGAGGGGGCTGTGACAGCGGGCGAGAAGGAGAGAGAGAGGGGCTGTGACAGGGCGAGAAGGAGAGAGGGGGGGGCTGTGACAGAGGGAGAGAGGGAGAGAGACAGAGGGGCTGTGACAGAGGGAGAGAAGGAGAGAGAGAGGGGGGTGCTGCTGTGACAGAGGGCGAGAAGAAGAGAGAGAGGCTGTGACAGGGCGAGAAGGAGAGAGAGAGAGAGAGGGGCTGTGACAGGAGGGGAGAGAGAGAGAGAGAGAGAGAGAGAGAGAGAGAGACTGACAGAGGGAGAGAAGGAGAGAGAGGGGGGCTGTGACAGAGGGACAGAAGGAGAGAGAGAGGGGCTGTGACAGAGGGCGAGAAGGAGAGAGAGAGAGGGGCTGTGACAGAGGGTGAGAAGGAGAGAGAGAGAGGGGCTGTGACAGCGGGTGAGAAGGAGAGAGAGAGAGAGGCTGTGACAGAGGGCGAGAAGGAGAGAGAGGCTGTGACAGAGGGCGAGAAGGAGAGAGAGGGGCTGTGACAGAGGGCGAGAAGGAGAGAGAGAGGGGCTGTGACAGAGGGCGAGAAGGAGAGAGAGAGAGAGGCTGTGACAGAAGGAGAGTGAGAGAGTGAGAGAGTGAATGTGACAGAGGGAGAGAAGGAGAGAGAGAGGGGCTATGACAGAGGGCGAGAAGGAGAGAGAGGGGGGCTGTGACACAGGGCGAGAAGGAGAGAGAGAGGGGCTGTGACAGGGCGAGAACGAGAGAGAGGGGGGCTGTGACAGAGGGAGAGAAGGAGAGAGAGAGAGAGAGGCTGTGACAGAAGGAGAGTGAGAGAGTGAGAGGATGTGACAGAGGGAGAGAAGGAGAGAGAGATGGGGTGTGACAGAGGGCGAGAAGGCGAGAGAGAGAGAGAGAGGGGCTGTGACCGAGGGCGAGAACGAGAGAGAGAGAGAGAGAGAGAGAGGGCTATGACAGAGGGCGAGAAGTGGGGGGGGAGAGAGAGAGAGAGAGAGAGAGAGAGAGGGCTATGACAGAGGGTGAGAAGGGGAGAGAGGGAGAGAGAGAGAGGGCTATGACAGAGGGCGAGAAGGGGAGAGAGAGAGAGGGGCTATGACAGAGGGCGAGAAGGAGAGAGAGAGAGAGAGAGAGAGAGGGGCTGTGACAGCGGGCGAGAAGGAGAGAGAGGGGCTGTGACAGAGGGCGAGAAGGAGAGAGAGAGGGGCTGTGACAGGGCGAGAAGGAGAGAGAGAGGGGCTGTGACCGAGGGCGAGAACGAGAGAGAGAGGGGCTGTGACAGGAGGAGAGAAGGAGAGAGAGAGGGGGGGTGCTGCTGTGACAGGGTGAGAAGAAGAGAGAGAGAGGCTGTGACAGGGCGAGAAGGAGAGAGAGAGAGAGGGGCTGTGACAGGAGGAGAGAAGGAGAGAGACTGTGACAGAGGGAGAGAAGGAGAGAGAGGGGGGCTGTGACAGAGGGAGAGAAGGAGAGAGAGGGGGGCTGTGACAGAGGGCGAGAAGGAGAGAGAGAGAGGGGCTGTGACAGAGGGCGAGAAGGAGAGAGAGAGGGGCTGTGACAGAGGGCGAGAAGGAGAGAGAGGGGCTGTGACAGGGCGGGAAGGAGAGAGAGGGGCTGTGACAGGGCGAGAAGGAGAGAGAGAGGGGCTGTGACAGGAGGAGAGAAGGAGAGAGAGAGAGGGGCTGTGACAGGATGAGGAGGAGAGAGAGGGGGGCTGTGACAGGGCGAGAAGGAGAGAGAGGGGGGCTGTGACAGGGCGAGAAGGAGAGAGAGGGGGGCTGTGACAGGGAGAGAAGGAGAGAGAGAGAGGCTGTGACAGAGGGAGAGAAGGAGAGAGAGAGGGGGGTGGCTGCTGTGACAGAGGGCGAGAAGAAGAGAGAGAGAGGGGCTGTGACAGGGCGAGAAGGAGAGAGAGAGGGGCTGTGACAGGGCGAGAAGGAGAGAGAGAGGGGGGCTGTGACAGGGCGAGAAGGGGAGAGAGAGAGAGAGAGAGAGAGGCTGTAACAGAGGGCGAGAAGGAGAGAGAGAGAGAGAGACTGTGACAGAGGGCGAGAAGGAGAGAGAGGGGGCTGTGACAGAGGGCGAGAAAGCGAGGTAGAGGCGGCACTGGGTTTGGGGAGGGAGAGACTAACAGAGGGAAGGAGGGTGGGGGTTTTTTAGAAGAGGGAGGGAGGGAGAGAAAAGACTCTAATGCAGGGACAGTGAGAGAGATCGAGAGGAGACAGTGTATCCAAGTGATAGAGCCCTACAGCACGGAGACAGGCCCTTCGGCCCACATGTGCGTGCTGACTGAAGTATCCATCCACGCTAACCCCATTCTCCTGCTCTTGGCCCAAAACCTTCTAAACCTGTCCTATCCATGTATTCATCCAAATGCCTTTTAAATATTGTTAATGCATCTGCCTCAACCACTTCAGCTGGCAGCTCATTCCATATGCATACCAGCCTCTGTGTAAAAAGTGTTCCCCCTCAGATTCCCATGTATTCTTCCTCCAATTACCTTATACTGATGCCCTGTAGTCCATCATTTCCCCAACCTTGGGAAAAAGACTGAATGGGTTCACCCTATCAATGCCTCTCGTGATCTTATACATTTGTATAAGAACTGCTCTCAATCTCCTATACTCTAAAGAAAAAAAGTGCTAGATTGTTCCGTCTTTCCCTGTAACTCAGCCCTTTGAGTCCTGGCAACATTATTGTAAATTTCTTACGCTCTCTTACCATTTTGTAACATCATTCTTATAGCAAGGTGAGCAAAACTGAACACAATTCGCCCAAGTGTAGCCTCACCAACATCCTGTACAACTGCCACATAACTTGCAAACTTCTATACTCAATGCCCTGACTGATGAAGGCCAGTGTGCTAAAAGCTACCTTCACTGCCCTGTCTACCTGTGACTTCTCTTTCAGAGAACCGTGCACCTGGACTCCAAGGTCCTTCTGTTCCACTATAATCTGTAAGGCCCTAGCATCCCGCATGAAACTCCTACTTTGATTTGATTTTCCAAAATGCAACACCTCACACTTATCTATTTTTAACTTCAGTTGCTATTTCTTGGCACACTTCCCCAGCTGATCAAGATCCTGCTGCAATTTATGATAACCTTCCTCACTGTCCACGATACTGCCTATTTTAGTGTCTTCCGCAAACTTACTAATCATGCCTTATACATTCTCATCCAATCATTGCTATAGATAACAAACAGCAATGGGCCTGGTGCCGACCCCTGAGGCACACCACTAGTCACAGGCCTCCAGTCCGACAAGCATCCCTCTCTGCTTCCTACAATCAAGCCAGTTTCTCAGCTTTCCGTGGATTCCATGTGATATAACCTTCCAGATGAGCCTACCATGTGGAACCTTATCAAAGCCTGACTGAAATCTATATAGACTACATCTACCATCCTGCCCTCATCCAACTTACTGGTCAAAGAACTGTAACAAATTTGTGACTGATGATTTCCCATGTAGGAAACCATACTGACTACTCCTAATCAAACCCTATCTTTTAAAATGCATGTATACCCTACCCATCAGAATCTTTTCAAGTAACTTACCAACCACAGATGTTAGGTTTTTCTTTGTTTTTTCTTTTCAGCCCTTCTTGAACAAGGGCATGACATTCACTAACCTCAAGTCTTCTGGGACCTCACCTGTGTAGCCAGGCTCCTCTAATTTCTCCTCTAGCCTTTTGCAAGGTTCTTGTAAATATCTCTGGTCAAGACCAATAGATTTATTCACCTGCATGTGTTCCAATACTTCCAACACCTCCTCTGTTGTGATATGGACTGTGTCCAAGATGTCGCCTCTGACTTCCCCAGGTTCCCAAGTCTTCATGTCTTTCTTCATGGTAAACATAGAGGAGAAATATTCATTGAGGACCTCACCCATTTCCTGCGGTTCACATATACATGTCCACTTTGGTCCTTGAGGGGCCCGATTCACTCTGTAGTTATTCTTTTTCCTTTAATGTACTTATAGAATCTGACTGGATTCACTCTCATCTTCTCAGGCAAGGTTATCTCATGCCCCTTTCTTGCCCTCCTTATTTCCTTCTTCATTAAACTCCCCTAAATACCTCCAGGGATTCCCTTGATCCCAGCTGCCTGTTCCTGAGCCATGCCTCCTTTTTTATGGTCAAAGCTACAATATCACTGTCATCCAGGGTTCCCTACTTCTGCCGACTTCGCCCTTTATTTTAAAATTATGAGAACCATAGTCGCTGGGCCCAGAGGGAGAGGGGGAGGGAGGGAGTCTATCAGAGAGAGTCTTTAACAGGGAAGGCGAAAGGGAAAGAGAGAGAGAGAGAGAGAGAGAGAAACAGACAGACGGAGGAGACTGTATCAGACGTAGAGAGACCGTGGCATCTCTGTGTGACGGAGAAGGAGAGGGGTCTCAGATAAATACTGACACACATTCCCCGGGGACACTCTTTAAATACTGATACACCCCCCCCCCCCCATAGAACCCTCTGTAAATACTGACACACACCCCAACCCCGCCCAGGGACCCTCTGCAAATATTGACACACACCCTCTCCGGGGAAACTCTGCAAATACTGACACCACCCCCCCCCCCCCACCCCGAGGGACACTCTGTAAATACTGACACACACACACACACACACACACACACACACACACACACACATACACACACACTCTCATCCCCCACCTCCCCAGCATGGCAGGGGATTATGACATTGGGATGAAGTAATCGCACTGTTTGATGGAGATGGGTGCACACCAGGGCTGTGAAATGAGCTGATAAAAGTTGGGGGTTTTACACTTCCCCTGGGCCATTGTTAATGCTGGTTTGTGCGTGCTCCCTCGATGCTGCCCTCACTGACTATGTGTGTGTGTGAGTGAGAGAGAGAGAGCGAGAGAGAGAGAGTGTGTGTGTGTGTGTGAGAGAGAGAGTGAGTGTGTGTGTGTGTGTGTGTGTGTGAGTGAGAGAGAGAGAGTGTGTGTGTGTGTGTGTGTGTATGTGTGTGTGAGAGAGAGTGTGTGTGTGTGAGAGTGTGTGTGAGAGTGTGTGTGAGAGTGTGAGTGAGAGAGTGTGTGTGAGTGAGAGAGTGTGTGTGTGAGTGAGAGAGTGTGTGTGTGTGTGTGAGTTAGTGTGTGTGTGTGTGAGTGAGAGTGTGTGTGTGTGTGTGAGTGAGAGTGTGTGTGTGTGTGAGTGAGAGTGTGTGTGTGTGAGTGAGAGAGAGTGTGTGTGTGTGAGTGAGAGAGTATGTGTGTGTGTGTGTGAGAGAGTGTGTGTGAGTGAGAGAGAGAGAGAGAGAGAATATGTGTGTGTGAGAGAGAATGTGTGTGTGTGAGAGAGTGTGTGTGTGCGCGCGCGCACGCACATAGTGACACAAACCACTTCCTGCAGCGTGCTTCCCTCTGATCCGGTAACAGAACCAGGCTGGAACTGAATGGCCCGGAAACAGCCCAGCGAGTAACACCTCAAACCTCTCAATGAACCCCACCAGCAGCCTCAGGGCTCGAGGTGACAGGAACCAAGTGCTGTTGGACTCTGGTAAAGGTAGTGTCTTGTGGGCACTGTACCTGTCCCCTGGGCACCAGATGCGACTCACTGACATATATGGGTATCCATCCACCCCCTCCCCCATTACCCATTTGTTTATCAGCCCAACTGTCTTCCTCCCTTTCTCTGCACACCATCTCCACCTATCATTTACCCCTTCCCTCCACTCCCCACCTTCATCGATATACAATATCTATCCACCGAACTTTTCCCAGCTCAGGCAGTTCTGGAGAAGGGTCACTGGACTGGAAACGTAAACCCTGCTTTCTCTCTGTAGCGACGCTGCCAGACCCGCTGAGTTTGCCCAGCAATTTCTGATTCTCTTGGCTGATTTTTCTAGTATCCACACAGTGCTTTTCTTTCACAGAATCCCCACAGCACGGAAGCGGGCGATGCAGCCCATCAAGTGCATACCGACCCTTCAAAGAGCACCATACCCAGACCAACCCCCACCCAATCCCTATAACCCTGCGTTTCCCACCCCAAACCGCACATCCCTGGGCACTATGGGACAATTTAGCACGGCCAATCCACCCTAACCCGCACATCCCTGGGCACTATGGGACAATTTAGCACGGCCAATCCACCCTAACCTGCACATCCCTGGGCACTACGGGACAATTTAGCACGGCCAGCCCACCCTAACCCACACATCCCTGGGCACTATGGGACAATTTAGCACGGCCAATCCACCCTAACCCACACATCCCTGGGCACTATGGGACAATTTAGCACGGCCAACCCACCCTAACCTGCACATCCCTGGGCACTATGGGACAATTTAGCACGGCCAATCCACCCTAACCCACACATCCCTGGGCACTATGGGACAATTTAGCACGGCCAACCCACCCTAACCTGCACATCCCTGGGCACTATGGGACAATTTAGCACAGCCAACCCACCATAACCCGCACATCCCTGGGCACTATGGGACAATTTAGCACGGCCAACCCACCCTAACCCACACATCCCTGGGCACTATGGGACAATTTAGCACAGCCAACCCACCATAACCCGCACATCCCTGGGCACTATGGGACAATTTAGCACGGCCAATCCACCCTAACCCACACATCCCTGGGCACTATGGGACAATTTAGCACGGCCAACCCACCCTAACCTGCACATCCCTGTGCACTATGGGACAATTTAGCACGGCCAACCCACCCTAACCTGCACATCCCTGGGCACTATGGGACAATTTAGCACGGCCAATCCACCCTAACCCACACATCCCTGGGCACGATGGGACAATTTAGCACGGCCAAACCACCCCAGCCCTGCACATCCCTGGGCACTATGGGGCAATTTCGCACGGCCGGCCAACCCAACCTAACCTAACCTACACATCCCTGGGCACTACGGGACAATTTAGCACGGCCAATCCACCCTAACCCGCACATCCCTGGGCACTATGGGACAATATAGCACGGCCAATCCACCCTAACCTGCACATCCCTGGGCACTAGGGGACAATTTAGCACGGCCAATCCACCCTAACCCGCACATCCCTGGGCATGATGGGACAATTTAACACAGCCAATCCACCCTAACCCGCACATCCCTGGTCTGGTTTCGAGAGCTGCTGCAGGGCTGGAAGGTGCATTGTGGTGTGTCAGTGGCAGTATGTCCGTCCATCTGGGAATTATTATCCCTGTGTATCCAAGAGTGGGCGGGTTGCCTGGTCTAAACCTCTGCTGCACCTTAACCTCCTGGCTGTGCTCTCTAACACTGTGAGTGACCCACAGTCGGCCTGAGAGCCTGTCACATCTGCTGCACCATGCAGTAAGACTGTAGATGCCCTGGTTGTCAGATTCCCTCGTTGCGGTTTGATCCCCTGAAAACTATCGAACCATTGCTCCCTGGAAAATATTCGGTGACCCTTCACCTCCACCTTCTGAGGGAAAAGGTTCTGAAAGGGCAATGGCTCACTTTATTCCTTACACACACACACACACACACACGCGCACTCCCACTCTCGCACATGCACACTCTCGCACGCACCTTGCCCAGATCGCCCAGAACCTTAAACAGAAACAGAAATTTCCTGAAAAGCTCAGCAGGCCTGGCAGCATCTGTGGAGAGAAATCAGGCGTAATGTTTCTGGGCGGGTGACTTTCCTAACCACCCGAAACGTTAACTCTGGCTTCCCTCCACAGGTCCTGCTGAGCTTTTCCAGCAACTTCTGTCAACAGCATCCACCGTTCTTTTGGATTTCATTCGGGAAGCTCTTCTCTTTATGCAGGTCACCCCTTAGTCACTAAACTCGAGTGGGAGCAAGTGTCTCGAACCTATTCCCTTGCTCGTGCTCAGTAGTGATCCAGTGAACCACCTCCAGTGTAGTTATAGGAGCAAATTACTGCACGGGCTGGAATCTGTGCTGAAAACAAAAAAAAAACTATTGGAAATCACCAGCAGCATCTGTGGACAGAGAGCAGGCAGTCGTTTCGAGCTTCGTCAGACCTCTACAGACCAACATTCGTCGACCCCCGAGACACAGACAAACCCTCATCTTCAGCAGTGTCGTGCCTCTCTCAACGTCCAATCATCCCACGCTACTGTCCCCCAATCACGATATTGGTGTACATTCTGACCCTGTAACCACCACAGGCCCGACAGTATTTCCCTGCGCGCTCACGGGGCGGTCCTGGGGGTTGGTGTCAAACCACGTGGAACTATCGCACACCACACTATGTCGTTCCTCAAACCACGCGGGGTTGCACCAGGCCGAGCTGTTACACAGGCCAACGGGTTGCACAAGGAGCATTCAGCTGGAGGCGTTGTGCAATGCTGCAAAGTGGGTTTGCTGTTCTAACAGTAAAGCACCGCAGCGAGTGAGCCTTACCCTGCTGAATAAATACTGTACCCTGTATGGTTACACCGCGAGTGAGCCTTACGCTGCTGAATAAACACTGTACCCTGTACGGTTACACAGCGAGTGAGCCTTACCCTGCTGAATAAACACTGTACCCTGTACGGTTACACAGCGAGTGAGCCTTACCCTGTTGAATAAACACTGTACCCTGTACGGTTACACAGCGAGTGAGCCTTACCCTGCTGAATACACACCGTACCCTGTACGGTTACACAGCGAGTGAGCCTTACCCTGCTGAATAAACATTGTACCCAGTACGGTTACACAGCAAGTGAGCCTTACCCTGCTGAATAAACACCGTACCCTGTACGGTTACACAGCGAGTGAGCCTTACGCTGCTGAATAAACACTGTACCCTGTACGGTTACACAGCGCGTGGGCCTTACCCTGCTGAATAAACACTGTACCCTGTACGGTTACACAGCGAGTGAGCCTTACCCTGCTGAATAAACACTGTACCCTGTACGGTTACACAGCGCGTGAGCCTTACCCTGCTGAATAAACACTGTACCCTGTACGGTTACACAGCGAGTGAGCCTTACCCTGCTGAATACACACTGTACCCTGTATGGTTACACAGCGCGTGAGCCCTACCCTGCTGAATAAACACTGTACCCTGTACGGATACACAGCGAGTGAGCCTTACCCTGCTGAATAAACACTGTACCCTGTACGGTTACACAGCGAGTGAGCCTTACCCTGCTGAATAAACACCGTACCCTGTATGGTTACACAGCGAGTGAGCCTTACCCTGCTGAATAAACACTGTACCCTGTACGGTTACACAGCGAGTGAGCCTTACCCTGCTGAATAAACACCGTACCCTGTACGGTTACACAGCGAGTGAGCCTTACCCTGCTGAATAAACACCGTACCCTGTATGGTTACACAGCGAGTGAGCCTTACCCTGCTGAATAAACACTGTACCCTGTACGGTTACACAGCGAGTGAGCCTTACCCTGCTGAATAAACACCGTACCCTGTACGGTTACACAGCGAGTGAGCCTTACCCTGCTGAATAAACACCGTACCCTGTATGGTTACACAGCGAGTGAGCCTTACCCTGCTGAATAAACACTGTACCCTGTACGGTTACACAGCGCGTGAGCCTTGCCCTGCTGAATAAACACTGTACCCTGTACAGTTACACAGCGAGTGACCCTTACCCTGCTGAATACACACTGTACCCTGTATGGTTACACAGCGAGTGAGCCTTACCTTGCTGAATAAACACCGTACCCTGTATGGTTACACAGCGAGTGAGCCTTACCCTGCTGAATAAACACTGTACCCTGTACGGTTACACAGCGCGTGAGCCTTACCCTGCTGAATAAACACTGTACCCTGTACAGTTACACAGCAAGTGACCCTTACCCTGCTGAATACACACTGTACCCTGTACGGTTACACAGCGCGTGTGCCTTACCCTGCTGAATAAACACTGTATTCTGTACGGTTACACAGCGAGTGAGCCTTACCCTGCTGAATAAACACTGTACCCTGTACGGTTACACAGCGAGTGAGCCTTACCCTGCTGAATAAACACTGTACCCTGTACGGTTACACCGCGCGTGAGCCTTACCCTGCTGAATAAACACTGTACCCTGTACGGTTACACAGCGAGTGAGCCTTACCCTGCTGAATAAACACTGTACCCTGTACGGTTCACAGCGAGTGAGCCTTACCCTGCTGAATAAACACTGTACCCTGTACGGTTACACAGCGAGTGAGCCTTACCCTGCTGAATAAACACCGTACCCTGTACGGTTACACAGCGAGTGAGCCTTACCCTGCTGAATAAACACTGTACTCTGTACGGTTACACAGCGAGTGAGCCTTACCCTGCTGAATAAACACTGTACCCTGTACAGTTACACAGCGAGTGAGCCTTACCCTGCTGAATAAACACTGTACCCTGTACGGTTCACAGCGAGTGAGCCTTACCCTGCTGAATAAACACTGTACCCTGTACGGTTACACAGCGCGTGAGCCTTACCCTGCTGAATAAACACTGTACCCTGTACGGTTACACAGCGAGTGAGCCTTACCCTGCTGAATAAACACTGTATTCTGTACGGTTACACAGCGAGTGAGCCTTACCCTGCTGAATAAACACTGTATTCTGTACGGTTACACAGCGAGTGGCTCTCAGTTAGTATTATAGTTGCTGGAGTACAGATGGATGAGTGGAATCTCCTAGAAACCGATACGTATGTGACAGGACTAGACAGGGTGGGTGCAGGAAAGATTATTTTAATAGCAGGTTGGGTATGGAACCAAGAATATAGCAAAAGGGCAAGGAGTGGCCCGTGAAGTTAAAGGTAAATTTTCTGTAGCCACAGAGAGGTACAGAGGTCGATGAGAAATCGGAACAGGAGCAGGCCATTCAGCCCCTCGAGTCTGCTCTGCCATTCTGTAGGGTCATGGCTGAACCAGCATTCCTCACATCCACTTGCCTGCCCTTCTCCCTGTAATACTGAATCCCTTGACTGATCAAGAATCGATCTCAGCCTTAAATATAGACAATGGACTGGTCCCCAACAGTTCTCTGTGGTAAGGAGTTCCAGAGACTCTCGACCCCCCGAGAGAAGAAAGTCCACCTCATCTCACTCTTCAGTTTGTGCCTGTTTATTCTGAGATGATGCCTTCTGGTCCCAGACCCTCCCATGAGGGGAAACATCCTCTCCACATTCACTCTGTCAAGCCCCTTAAGAATCCGATATGTTTCGATGGCATCCCCCTCTCTTTCTTCTAAACTGCTCTGAATCGAGTCCCAACCCGTTTAACCTTTGCTCATAAGACACTCCCTCCAGACAGGGGACTATCTGAGTGATCCTTCTCTGAACGGGCTGCAGTGAAATGATATTTGTCCTTAAATGAAGGACTAAAGTCGCTGACAGTCCTCCAGGTGTGGTCTCACCAGCACCTTGTACAGCTGCAGTAAGGTTTCCCTGCTGTTATACTCTAAACCGCTTGAAATAAGGGCCAACATTCCATGACCCTTCCCGATTACCTGCTGTTCCTGTGTGCTAGCTTTCTGTGGTTCATGGACACGATCCCCCAGTGTCCCCTCGTGTTACAGCATTCTGCAGTTTCTCTCCAATTAAGTGACATCCTGTTCTTTAGTTCTGCCTTTCAGAATGAACAACGTCACATTTTCCCACATTATACTCCACTTGCCAACATTTTAACCAATCAATATCTTTCTGGAAAGAGTTTCTATCCCTCTCACAACCTGCCTTCCCACCTACTTTTCTGTTAGCTGCAAATTTGGCAACAGTATATTCAACAGTATTATCTATAGGAATCTATGGTCATATCTGAAGGAAACAACAGTAATATCTATAGGAAACAACAGTAATATCTTTAGGAAACAATGGTATTATCTATCGGAAACAATGGTAATATCTGTAGGAAACAACAGTAATATCTATGGGAAACAATGGTAATATCTATGGGAAACAGTTGCAGTCCCAGCGCTGATCTCTGTGGAACCCATGGGTCACTAATGTGAGAAAGATCCCGTTATCCCCACTCACTATTCCCTGCCCATCAGCCAATTCCCTATCCAGGCCAATATCCCACCTCCAACACTGTAGGCTGTTGTTCCTTCACCTCCTGGAAACCCAAATATAACACATCCACTGGTTCCCCTTTATCCACTCTGGTTGAGAGTTCCTTAAAAATCTCGAAGAACTAGTTTCCTTTTTTGTGACTCTACTTGATCAGATGATGATTTTCCAAATGTTCTGCAATTATTTCCTAAACAATCATTTCCAATACTAACCCAACAACAAATGTTGGGCCAGCGGGCCCGCAGTTACCTGCTATTTCTGAGCGTGTGAATCGAACCCGGGTCCCTGGCGCTGTGAGGTAGCTGCGCTAACCGCTGAGCCACCGTGCTGCCCTGCAAGAATTGGGTGGTTGATTTTGACTGGCACAGACTCGATGGGCTGAGGGGCCTTTTCCCCCGAGCTGTAGATCTCTCCCTGACTGTAGGTTTGTAAATGTCAGTGTCTGTGTTTCGTTGTGTAGGTGTTTATTGGGGTTGGAGCCTGCGCGCTGACCCGATGTGATGATGTACTCAGGCTTTGCTGGGAGACTGTACAAACAAAGGCAAAAACAGCTTGGGGCAGGTAAACATGACCAGGCCTTCAAATACCTCGGGCAGGATTTTGAGACGCTGCGCGATGACTGCCTCTCCCGAGGGTATCTGTTCGAGGATCACCATTTCCCTGCGGGTCCCACCAGCATCGGCTACAAGGAGCTGGGCCCACACACCTCCAAAACCCATGGCATCTGCTGGAAAAGGCCAACGGTGGGTGTGACCGGGCCCGGTGGGTATGAGCGCAGGATGTGGTGGGTGTGAGCACGGGGCGTGGTGGGTGTGACCGGGCCTGGTGGGTGTGAGCACAGGATGTGGTGGGTGTGAGCGCGGGGCGCAGTGGGTGTGAGCGCGGGACGCAGTGGGTGTGAGCGCGGGGCGCGGTGGATGTGAGCGCGGGGCACGGTGGATGTGAGAGCAGGGCACGGTGGGTGTGACCAGGCCCGGTGGGTGTGAGAGCAAGACGTGGTGGGGGTGACTGGGCCCGGTAGGTGTGAGCCGGCCCGGTGGGTGTGAGAGCAGGGCGCAGTGGGTATGACCGGGCCTGGTGGGTGTGAGCGGGCCCGGTGGGTGTGAGAGCAGGGTGCAGTGGGTGTGAGCGCGGGGCGTGGTGGGTGTGAGAGCAGGGCGCGGTGGGTGTGACCGGGCCCAGTGGGTGTGAGAGCAGGGCGTGGTGGGTGTGACCAGGCGCAGTTTGTGTGAGAGCAGGGGGTGGTGGGTGTCACCAGGCCCGGTGGGTGCAAGCGCAGTGGTAAGTGTGACCATGGCAGTGGGTGTGAACAGGGCAGTGAGTGTGAGCAAGGTGGGAAGTGTGACCATGGTGGTGAGCGTGATCAGGTTGATGAGTGTGAGCGGGGCAGCGAATGTGAGCATGGTGGCAAGTGTGAGCAGGGCGGCGATGTGAGCAGGTTGGCGAGTGTGAGCAGGGTGGCGAGTGTGAGTGGGATAATGAGTGTGAAAACGACCCAGGGGGTGGGCAGCTAACAAGCAACAGAACAGAGAGAATGTGGGCCTGAGGTCACACTCAGAGATTGTGGAGGTTAATGTTGAGTCCGAGAGGCTGAGGTGTAGTTTCTCCCGATGGTACCAAGCTTTATTGGGAACATTCCATACGGACCGTTCCCTCCCACATGTCCTGGCCCACTTCCTCACACTCGCAGTAGGTGTGACACTCACCTTTTCACATCCTCGCTGACTGAGCTTCACACACACCTTCCCAAGGCTGAAGCAGCGTTCCACTTGTGCTTCTTTCAAGTCCGGTTGCTGTCTGCACTGCTCGGTGCGGTCTCCTTTATCCTGGGGAGGTCACACACAGACCGGGGAACCCCTCCTGACCTTCCAGCTGCCTGCCCCTCCAGTAAACCACCGTGCTCTCGGCCTGATGTCCCTGTGCTGTTGCTTTCTGAGCCTGAACTGACTGCCAGGTTGCGATTAATTCCCCCTGCCAATGGGTGTCCCCTCAAGGATGATGATACCTCGGGTATATACTGCTGAAGGTTTGATGTGAGCACAGTTGTGCACCATTCTGCTGGGCGGCTCGGTGGCCAGCGGTTAGCGCTGCAGCCTCACAGCGCCAGGGACCTGGGTTCGATCCCACCCTCGGGCGACTGTCTGTGTGGAGTTTGCACAATCTCCCAGGGTCTGCATGGGTTTCCTCCCACAGTCCAAATATGTGCAGGTTAGGGTGGGTTGGCCGTGCTAAATTGTCCCATAGTGCCCAGGGATGTGCGGGTTAGGGTGGATTGGCCGTGCTAAATTGCCCCATAGTGCCCAGGGATGTGTGGGTTAGGGTGGGTTGGCCGTGCTAAATTGTCCCATAGTGCCCAGGGATGTGCGGGTTAGGGTGGATTGGCCGTGCTAAATTATCCCGTAGTGCCCAGGGATGTGCAGGTTAGGGTGGATTGGCCGTGCTAAATTGTCCCATAGTGCCCAGGGATGTGCAGGTTAGGGTGGATTGGCCGTGCTAAATTGTCCCATAGTGTCCAGGGATGTGCGGGTTAGGGTGGATTGGCCGTGCTAAATTGTCCCATAGTGCCCAGTGATGTGCGGATAAGGGTGGATTGGCCGTGCTAAATTGTCCCATAGTGCCCAGGGATGTGCGGGTTAGGGTGGATTGGCCGTGCTAAATTGTCCCGTAGTGTCCAGGGATGTGCGGGTTAGGGTGGATTGGCCGTGCTAAATTGTCCCATAGTGCCCAGGGATGTGCGGGTTAGGGTGGATTGGCCGTGCTAAATTGTCCCATAGTGCCCAGGGATGTGCGGGTTAGGGTGGGATTGGCCGTGCTAAATTGTCCCATAGTGCCCAGGGATGTGCGGGTTAGGGTGGGATTGGCCGTGCTAAATTGTCCCATAGTGCCCAGGGATGTGCGGGTTAGGGTGGATTAGCCGTGCTAAATTGTCCCATAGTGCCCAGGGATGTGCAGGTTAGGGTGGATTGGCCGTGCTAAATTGTCCCATAGTGCCCAGGGATGTGCGGGTTAGGGTGGATTGGCCGTGCTAAATTGTCCCATAGTGTCCAGGGATGTGCGGGTTAGGGTGGGATTGGCCGTGCTAAATTGTCCCATAGTGCCCAGGGATGTGCAGGTTAGGGTGGATTGGCCGTGCTAAATTGTCCCATAGTGCCCAGGGATGTGCGGGTTAGGGTGGATTGACCGTGCTAAATAGTCCCATAGTGCCCAGGGATGTGCGGGTTAGGGTGGATTGGCCGTGCTAAATAGTCCCATAGTGCCCAGGGATGTGCAGGTTAGGGTGGATTGGCCGTGCTAAATTGTCCCATAGTGCTCAGGGATGTGCAGTTTAGGGTGGATTGGCCGTGCTAAATTGTCCCCATAGTGCCCAGGGATGTGCAGGTTAGGGTGGATTGGCCGTGCTAAATTGTCCCATAGTGTCCAGGGATGTGCGGGTTAGGGTGGGATTGGCCGTGCTAAATTGTCCCATAGTGCCCAGGGATGTGCGGGTTAGGGTGGGATTGGCCGTGCTAAATTGTCCCATATTGCCCAGGGATGTGCAGGTTATGGTGGATTGGCCGTGCTAAATTGTCCCATAGTGCCCAGGGATGTACGGGTTAGGGTGGATTGGCCGTGCTAAATAGTCCCATAGTGCCCAGGGATGTGCAGGTTAGGGTGGGTTGGCCGTGCTAAATTGTCCCATAGTGTCCAGGGATGTGCGGGTTAGGGTGGATTGGCCGTGCTAAATTATCCCATAGTGTCCAGGGATGTGCGGGTTAGGGTGGATTGGCCGTGCTAAATTGTCCCATAGTGCCCAGGGATGTGCGGGTTAGGGTGGGATTGGCCGTGCTAAATTGTCCCATAGT
Organism: Stegostoma tigrinum; assembly: GCF_030684315.1. NCBI lineage: Eukaryota > Metazoa > Chordata > Chondrichthyes > Orectolobiformes > Stegostomatidae > Stegostoma > Stegostoma tigrinum. The sequence goes on along the minus strand of NC_081395.1, from coordinate 5,532,109 downwards.
GCCCAGGGATGTGCAGGTTAGGGTGGGTTGGCCGTGCTAAATTGTCCCATAGTGTCCAGGGATGTGCGGGTTAGGGTGGATTGGCCGTGCTAAATTGTCCCATAGTGTCCAGGGATGTGCAGGTTAGGGTGGATTGGCCGTGCTAAATTATCCCATAGTGTCCAGTGATGTGCAGGTTAGGGTGGACTGGCCGTGCTAAATTGTCCCATAGTGTCCAGGGATGTGCAGGTTAGGGTGGATTGGCCGTGCTAAATTGTCCCATAGTGCTCAGGGATGTGCAGTTTAGGGTGGATTGGCCGTGCTAAATTGTCCCCATAGTGCCCAGGGATGTGCAGGTTAGGGTGGATTGGCCGTGCTAAATTGTCCCATAGTGTCCAGGGATGTGCGGGTTAGGGTGGGATTGGCCGTGCTAAATTGTCCCATAGTGCCCAGGGATGTGCGGGTTAGGGTGGGATTGGCCGTGCTAAATTGTCCCATATTGCCCAGGGATGTGCAGGTTATGGTGGATTGGCCGTGCTAAATTGTCCCATAGTGCCCAGGGATGTACGGGTTAGGGTGGATTGGCCGTGCTAAATAGTCCCATAGTGCCCAGGGATGTGCAGGTTAGGGTGGGTTGGCCGTGCTAAATTGTCCCATAGTGTCCAGGGATGTGCGGGTTAGGGTGGATTGGCCGTGCTAAATTATCCCATAGTGTCCAGGGATGTGCGGGTTAGGGTGGATTGGCCGTGCTAAATTGTCCCATAGTGCCCAGGGATGTGAGGGTTAGGGTGGATTGGCCGTGCTAAATTGTCCCATAGTGCCCAGGGATGTGCAGGTTAGGGTGGGTTGGCCGTGCTAAATTGTCCCATAGTGCCCAGGGATGTGCAGGTTAGGGTGGGTTGGCCGTGCTAAATTGTCCCATAGTGTCCAGGGATGTGCGGGTTAGGGTGGATTGGCCGTGCTAAATTGTCCCATAGTGTCCAGGGATGTGCAGGTTAGGGTGGATTGGCCGTGCTAAATTGTCCCATAGTGCCCAGGGATGTGCAGGTTAGGGTGGATTGGCCGTGCTAAATTGTCCCATAGTGCCCAGGGATGTGCGGGTTAGGGTGGATTGGCCGTGCTAAATTGTCCCATAGTGCCCAGGGATGTGCAGGTTAGGGTGGGTTGGCCGTGCTAAATTGTCCCATAGTGCCCAGGGATGTGCGGGTTAGGGTGGGTTGGCCGTGCTAAATTGTCCCATAGTGCCCAGGAATGTGCGGGTTAGGGTGGATTGGCCGTGCTAAATTGTCCCCATAGTGTGCAGATTGGCTGTGGGAAATGCAGGGTTCGTGTCGATCTGATATTCGATGGGCCGAAAGGCCTGCTTTGCACAGTAGTGATCTGATGATGCTCAAGTTGTGAATAACTAACTAATAGCTGCGTTTATGTCTCCGCAGGAAATATGCTCCAACCCACAGTTCATCCTGGACGGAGCGACACGCACTGACATTTGTCAGGGAGGTTTGGGTAAGCCCTCAGATCCAGCCCAGCTGGTGCGCGTAGCATTAACAAAAGAAATGTCTTGGGGTACATGGGCTTGAACCCCATGGTGACAGTAGAACTCAATAAGGACCTGGAATTTATAAAAAGAGAAAGCCAGTTGGCGACCATCAGTTGTCATTAAAAAGCCCTGCACCTGGGTCGCTCATGCCCTTTTGGGAGGGGAAAATCTGCCACCCTTACCTTGTCTGGCCTGCATGTGACTCCAGACCCGCAACGAGGTGGTGGTCTGTTCACGGCCCTCAGAAACAGCTGAGTGAGCTGAACGTTTCGGTGCCAAGTTCACCCTCGCAGGAGGCATTGGTAAAGGGCATCAGAGGCAGACAGATAGAAGAAAGAAGTTCTCACAGCACTGGACCTTCGGCCCACAATGTTATGCTGACCTTTCACCTTAATCCTAAGGTCTATCAGACCCCCACCTCTACCTTATACTATCACCCACATGCCTATCTAATAGCCGCTTAAATGCCCCTAATGTGGCCGACCCCACTACCCTCTCCGGCAGTGCATTCCACGCCCCGACCACTCTCTGAGTAAAGAACCTACCTCTGACGTCTCCCCTATATCTATGTCCTTTCACTTTAAAACTATTCCCCCACATACTAGCTACCTCCACCCTAGGAAAAAGTCTCTGGCTGTCCACTCTATCTATACTTCTGATCATTTTGCACACCTGATAGATAGACAGAGGCCATTCAGCCCATCGAGGCCAGACTCTGCAGAGAAATCTGAAAAGTCCTGCTGAGGAAATTTGGAATGTCCATAAGGGACTCTTACCAGCTTTTATAGACACACCATAGAAAGCATTCTGTCTGGATGCATCACAAAAACTGCTCTGTCCAGGACGGTGAGAAACTACAGAGTGTCGTAAATAGAACCCAGTCCATCGCACAAACCAGCCTCCCATCTGTGGAGATAATGGGAACTGCAGATGCTGGAGAATCTGAGATAACACAGTGTGGAGCTGGATGAACACAGCAGGCCAAGCAGCATCAGAGGAGCAGGAAAGCTGACGTTTTGGGGCCTCGACCCTTCTTCAGAAATGTAGGAGGGGGGAGAGGATTCTGAAATAAATAGGGAGAGAAAGGGAGGCGGATCGAAGATGGATAGAGGAGAAGATAGGTGGAGAGGAGACAGACAAGTTACAAGAGAGTTGCAGTGGGAGACGGATGAGGTTTGTCCAGACGGAGGAGGGGCAGGACCTTCTCCCCCTCCCCCATTTCTGATGAAGGGCCTTGGCCCGAAACGTCAGCTTTCCTGCTCCTCTGATGCTGCTTGGCCTGCTGTGTTTATCCAGCTCCACACCTTGTTATCTCCCATCCGCGGACTCCATCTACACTTTCAGCTTCCATGGAATGGCAACCAACCCAGTGAAAGACCCTCCCATCCTCTTCCGGTGGGAACGCTTAAAACCCACACACGAACAGATTTAAAGGCAGCTTCTTCCCCGCTGCTATTAGACTTCTGAATCCACCTCTCGGATTTTAAATTGAAATGTTGCTCCCGTTCTCTCTGCACCTTCTGTGCAACAGTGACATTGTAGTCCTCTGCTTACCGTCCCAGCCTGATCATTAGCAACGCTGATGTCTGTCCCACAGCCTTTCTCTCTCTTTGGGCTCTATCCCATCGTTTTCTCCCTACACCACCCACCTCCCTATTTTCTGCATATAAACCGACGTTTCCCCAGCCACCATCCGTTCTGAGGAAGGGTCACCGGACCCGAAGCGTTAACTCTTGTTTTCTCCTGCACAGATGCTGCCGGACTTGCTGAGCTTTTCCAGCAACTTCTGTTTTTGTATTCCTCGCTCTGCCCTACTGCACTCGGCGTTGTGTGATCTGCCTGTGCCGCACGCCGAACAAAACTTTTCACTGTACCCAGGGACATATAAATCGAATCAGAACGATCCCCGTAGCTCTCTGGGTTCCTTTAGCCCAATGTGGGATTTGCTGAAAATGGACAAGGTTGATGGCCAGCATGCTGTCAGTCATAGCCTGTCACTGCAGGGTGAGGTACTCTCTCACATCCTCCCTGGTGCCTCTCCCTCAAAACCTGATACACGGTGCTTGGTATGCTTGCCTTCGTTTGTCAGTGCATCGAGCGTAGGAGCTAGGACGGTCACGTATTATTGGTTAGGGTTACTTTTACAGTTACAATTCTGGTCTCTCTGCGATAGGAAAGACATTCAACTCGAAAGGTTCAGTAAACATTCACAAGGATGGGTTTGAGCTACAGGGAGGGGTTGAATGGTCTGGGGCTATTTTCCCCTGGGGCATCAGAGGCTGAGGGATGACCTTCTTGAGGTTTATAAAATCATGAGGGGCACGGATAGGGTGAATAGACAAGGTCTTTTCCCCAAGGGGTGGGGGGGGAGTCCAAAACTAGAGGGACATAAATTTAAGGTGAGAGGGGAAAGATTTAAAAGGGACCTGAGGGGTAACTTTTTCACACAGAGGGTGGTGCGTGTATGGAATGAGCTGCCAGAGGAAGTGGTGGGGGCTGGTACAGTTACAGCATTTAAAAGGCATCTGGATGGGGACATGGATAGGAAGGGTTTAGAGGGATGTGGACCAAATGCTGGCAAATGGGACTGGATTAATTTAGGTTATGTGGGTCAGCAGCAACAGGTTGGACCGAAGGGTCTGTTCCTGTGCTGAATGTCCCTGTGTCTCTTCTCACTGACAAACGCGGCCCTGCTAACAAGACCCACATCCTGGAAGTGAGCATCGTCTGCTTCATTCATTTCTCTTGTTGTGCTGAGCTTCCTGTTTGCTTCTGCACTTTCGCTTTGAGGTTCAGTGCATTTTTGAATGTTTCCTGCTGAATGGGGACCTCTGAAAGACAGAGAGGCCGCGCTCTGGGCTAATCTCACTGCATCGTCCATTCTCCAGGCAGGACCTTCCCAAACGTTCCCTCACTGTCCTCCAACAGATCGGAGAATTTGACATCCAGCCATCCCAGCGCTGAGGCAGGGAGTATGTGGGGGATGGGGGTGCTGTGTGCAGCAGGCTTTAGAAGGTAGAAGGTGGGAAAGCAATGTTTTGTTTTACAAAACCCTGTCCATTCACCCAGAGGGAAAAGCATTCAGCACCGTCCCTATCTCTGTCACCTCCTCCATCCCTTACACCCCTCCCTATCTCTGTCACCCCCTCCATCCCTTACACCCCTCCCTACCTCTGTCACCCCTCCAGCCCCCTACAACCCCTCCCTATCTCTGTCACCCCTCCAGCCCCTACATCCCCTCCCTATCTCCGTCACTCGCTCCGGCCCCTACACCCCCTCCCTATCTCTGTCACCACCTCCAGTCCCTACACCCCTCCCTATCTCTGTAACCTCCTCCAGCCCCTACACCCCCTCCCTATCTCTGTAACCCTCTCCATCCCCTACACCCTCTCCCTATCTCCTTCACCATCTCCAGCCCCTGCGCCCCCTCCCTATCTCTGTCACCACCTCCAGCCCCTACATCCCCTCCCTATCTCCATCACCCCCTCCATCCCCTACACCCCTCCCTATCTCTGTCACCACCTCCATCACCTACACCCCCTCCCTATCTCTGTCACCACCTCCATCCCCTACACCCCTCCCTGTCTCAGTCACCCCTCCAGCCCCCTACACACCCTCCCTATCTCTGTCACCACCTCCAGCCCCTACATCCCCTCCCTATCTCTGTCACCTCCTCCATCCCTTACACCCCTCCCTATCTCTGTCACCCCCTCCATCCCTTACACCCCTCCCTATCTCTGTCACCCCTCCAGCCCCCTACAACCCCTCCCTATCTCTGTCACCCCTCCAGCCCCTACATCCCCTCCCTATCTCCGTCACTCGCTCCGGCCCCTACACCCCCTCCCTATCTCTGTCACCACCTCCAGTCCCTACACCCCTCCCTATCTCTGTAACCTCCTCCAGCCCCTACACCCCCTCCCTATCTCTGTAACCCTCTCCATCCCCTACACCCTCTCCCTATCTCCTTCACCATCTCCAGCCCCTGCGCCCCCTCCCTATCTCTGTCACCACCTCCAGCCCCTACATCCCCTCCCTATCTCCATCACCCCCTCCATCCCCTACACCCCTCCCTATCTCTGTCACCACCTCCATCACCTACACCCCCTCCCTATCTCTGTCACCACCTCCATCCCCTACACCCCTCCCTGTCTCTGTCACCCCTCCAGCCCCCTACACACCCTCCCTATCTCTGTCACCACCTCCAGCCCCTACATCCCCTCCCTATCTCTGTCACCCCCTCCGGCCCCTACACCCCCTCCCTATCTCTGTCACCCCCTCCGGCCCCTACACCCCCTCCCTATCTCTGTCACCCCCTCCGGCCCCTACACCCCCTCCCTATCTCTGTCACCCCCTCCGGCCCCTACACCCCCTCCCTATCTCTGTCACCCCCTCCGGCCCCTACACCCCCTCCCTATCTCTGTCACCCCTCCAGCCCCCTACACCCCCTCCCTATCTCTGTCACCCCCTCCATCCCCTCCCTATCTCTGTCACCCCCTCCGGCCCCTACACCCCCTCCCTATCTCTGTCACCCCCTCCATCCCCTACATCCCCTCCCTATCTCCGTCACCCCCTTCCTATCTCTGTCACCTCCTCCAGCCCCGACACCCTCGCCTTCTCCCTGTTACCCCCTGCACCCCCTCCAGTACCGGCCCCTGGAACATCCCCCGATTCCCATCACTGCGTCACTGGGGACCGTGCCTTCAGCTGCCTGGGTATGATTACAACATTTAAGAGGCATCTGGACGGGCACATGAATAGGATGGGTTTAGAGGGACATGGGCCAAATGCTGGCAAATGGGACCCTCACCGTGTCTCTGTGTCTCCCTAAAACCAATATTTTTCACCGAGCTGTTTTATCACCTGTGCCTTCATAATATATTCTCAGAGCCACGTTCTCTGGGAAGTGCCTGGGCATGTTGGATAATGTCTGCTGCATTGAGATAGTAACAGGGGCAGGCCATTCAGCCCCCTTTTGTGCTTCTTCCATCATTCACTGAGATTGTGGCTGGCCTGGGGCTGAACTCTGTTTATCTGCCTTTGGCCCTTATCCCGTTGTACATTTGCTGAACAGAAATTTCCCTCTCTCTCTCAGATTTAATCACAGGTTGTTTTAGTGGGGGTTGTAAGTCCTGTATTAGGCTACGCTGTCTCCCTGTGTTAGAGAGCCTTACCACACACAAACAGACCCTTTGGTCTAACTCACCCAGATCGACCAGACATTCCAATCTGACCCAGTCCCATTTGCCATCATTTGGCCCATGTCCCTCTAAACCCTTCCTATTCATGTGCCCGTCCAGATGCCTCTTAAATGTTGTAATCGTACCAGCCTCCAGCACTTGAGTGATGCTGTGAGAGAGTGTGAGAATGAGTGTGTGCGAATGTGAAAGAGGTTATCAATGTGTAAGGAAGTGTGTGTGTGTGTGTGTGTGTGTGTGTGTGTGTGTGTGTGTGTGTGTGTGTGTGTGTGTGTGTGTATTTGAAGGAGCGTGTGAATGTTTGTGTATGTTTGGGGGAAATTGTAAGAGTGTGTATGTGAGAGAGAATGAGAGGGAGGGTGTGCATGAGGTAGAGTGAGAATGTGAGAGTGCGTGTGTGTGAGAGAGAGAGAATGAGAGGGAGCATGTGTGCGTGAGAGCGAGGATGTGAGGGAGAGTGTGTATGTGTATATTTGAGGGAGAATGTGTGTGTTTGTATGTGAATGTGAAGGAGTGAGTGTGTGTGTAAATATGAGTGTGTGCATGTGGGTGTAAATGTGAGAATGTGGGCATGTTGTGACAGTGTGAGTTGAGTGACACTGTGTGTGTGAGAGATACTAAGTGTGTGCATGAGTGTGACACTATGAGCAAGTATGTGAGAGTGAGAGTTGAGTGACTGTGTGTATAAATATGACTGAGTTGAGTGTGTGTGAGAGACACCGAGTGAGTAAGTGTGTGTGACAGTGATAGTGTGTGAGTATGAGCATGTGACTGTGTGTGTGTGAGACAGTGTAAGTTGAGTATAAGTGTGTGAGTGTGACAGTGAGTTGAGTGTAAGTGTGTGTGTTGACAGTATGAGTGTGAGTGTTGACTGTGTGTGAGAGTGTGTGTGTGTGAGTGTGAGTTGAGTGTGAGTGTTGACAGTGTGAGTGTGACGGTCTGAGTTGAGTGTCTGTGTGTGTTGACAGTGAGTGTGAGTGAGTGAGTGTTGACAGTGTGTGTGAGTGTGATGGTGTGAGTTGAGTGTGAGTGTTGACAGTGTGTGTGTGTGACAGTGTGAGTGAGTGAGTGTTGACAGTGGGTGTGTGAGTGTGACACTGAGTTGAGTGTGTGTAACAGTGTGAGTGAGTGTGTTGACAGTGTGAGTTGAGTGTGTGTGTGTGTTGACAGTGAGTGTGAGTGAGTGTTGACAGTGTGTGAGTGTGACAGTGTGAGTTGAGTGTCTCTGTGTTGAGAGTGAGTGTGTTGACAGTGAGTGTGTGTGACACTGTGAGTTGAGTGTGTGTTGACAGTGTGTGTGACAGTATGAGTGAGTGTGTTGACAGTGTGTGTGTGACAGTGTGAGTTGAGTGTGTGTGTGTTGACAGCGTGTGAGAGTGTGATGGTGTGAGTTGAGTGTGAGTGTTGACAGTGTGTGTGAGTGTGACAGTGTGAGTGAGGGAGTGTTGACAGTGTGTGTGAGTTGAGTGTGTGTTGACAGTGTGTGTGACAGTATGAGTGAGTGTGTTGACAGTGTGTGAGTGTGACAGTGTGAGTTGAGTGTGTGTGTGTGTGTTGACAGTGAGTGTGAGTGAGTGAGCGTTGACAGTGAGTGTGAGTGTGTGCGTGTTGACGGTATGAGTGTGGGAGAGTCAGGCCCCTTTAGTAAAAGCTTGGACATGGGCCATGGAATGCAGCCAGTCCTTCCCAATCGGGTTATTGAGTTATTCAGTAACCACGAGTGACTGACGATCCGACTCTCACTCACCACACACCACCCAACCCTCCCCCCACTTTGTCGTCAGCGTCAATGTTTGCTTCTGCCTGAACAAGCAGTGACTCACTCACTGGGAGTGGGTGGGGGGGGAAATGTCGGGAACACAGGGAGCGACCGCAGGTACCTCGGGAGTGTCCGCCCCAATCGTCCCCGACCTTCCCACATCCCGGGCACCGCAGGGAGGAGTGTTTGCAACAGCTTCAGTCCGGAACAAGAACGGAAGTTGCTGGAAAAGCTCAGCAGGTCTGGCAGCATCTTTGAAGAAAAGGAATCACAGATCTGCTGAACTTTTCCAGCGACATCTGCTTTTGCTCCTAATTTACAGCATCCGCTGTTCTTTGGGTTTTTATTCAACTCCAGCCCGGGAATAGCAGCTGAGGCCATTCAGCCCATAGATTCTGCTATCAGTCAATGGGATCGTGGCTAATCTAATCATCCTCAACTCCACCTTGCTGCCTTTAACCGCCGCCCCCCCCACCATTTCCCTTTCTGATTCAAAAATCTATCTCAGCCTTGGATATACTGAATGACCCAGCCCCGACAGCCCTCAGTGGTAAAGAATTCCACAGACTGACTTGAAATCCCTCCTTGACACTGCGATCCAGGTGGATGACACTGTTACAGATGTGTTCGCTTCATACCTTGGCAGCATTAGAGCGATCAGCTTTAGTATCTATCAGCCAAACAGGTAGGCCGCGACCAGGAGAGGCAGTGGCCCTAGGCAGACCCTTGATTAAAAGACCCAGGGTATTGTCCTGGGGATGTGGGCTCACCAGACGGTGAAAGTTAAGTGCGATGAGGAACAAAAGTCTGGAATGAGAAAAAGGAGGGATTGCAGAACTCTGCGGGAGAGAGGGATCTGGGTGCCTCAATACACAAGGTTGGACAGGACATTGGTGAGGCTTCTTCTGGAATACTGCAGCTAGTTCTGGTCTCCCTGTTATAGGAAGGATATTATGAAGCTGGAAAGAGTTCAGAAGAGATTTACCAGGATGTTGCCGGGTGTGGAGGGTTTAAATTATAGAGAGAGACTGGAACATTTTACACTGCAACCCACGAGATTGAAAGGTGACTTCACAGAAGTTTGTAAAACCATGAAGGGTCCATGGACAAGGCTAATGGTAGGTGTACATTTCCCCAGGACAGGATTGACTGCCACGAGGGGTCATAGTTTGAAGGTGTTGGGAGGAAGGTGTAGAGGAGACGTCAGAGGGAGGTTCTTCACCCAGAGAGTCGTGAGTGCATGGAATAGTTTGCCAGTGGCAGTCGTGGAAGCAGAGTCATTAGTGACATTTAAGCGACTGCTGGGCATGCACATGGAGAGCAGTGAATTGAGGGGAATGTAGGTTAGGTTATTTTAGTTTTAGATTAGGATTAATCCACGGCACAATATCGTGAGCTGAAGGGCCTGTACTGTGCTGTACTTTTCTATGTTCTACTTCCCCGAGGATCGAGGATTTTAAGACTCGGGGCACATTTTTAAGGTCAGAGGAGAGAGATTTTAAAATGACACGAGGAGTCAGGTTTTTTTTACACAGAGGGTAGTTTGCATGTGGAATGAATTTCCAGAGGATGGGGGTACAGTTACAATATTTATAAGACATTTGGATAAGTAGATGAAAAGGAAATATTAGGAGGGATATGATCCGGGGGCAGGCAGGTGGGACTAGCTTAGTTCGGGATTATGGTCAGCATGGACCGGTTGGGCCGAAGGGTCTGTTTCTGAGCTGTATGACTACGAACTGGAGAATGTTAGTCTGCAGACACGATTGATCGGGAAGTTCAGAGCGAGATTGGAGGGTCATTGCCAGGAGGGTGGGTTACAAAGGAGTGGGAGATTTTTATAACTGTACAGATCGTTTGGTGCTTGTGTTCAGTTTCTGCTTCGCTGCTTAAGGCAGGACCTTACCTGTGTGGGCCGAGACTATTCACTCAATTGTCAGGCTGAAAGGCGTGACCTTGTTCAAGCCAGTTGAGTCAGACTGGGTGTGGATTAGTTAGGTTTAGGGAGCTCAAGGTCATGGAGGGAGTCAGGGTGAGGGTCACAGAGAAGTCAGGGTTATGGAGGGGGAGATGGGTATTGGTGGGGAGCGGAAGGATGCAAACTGATCACCCCAGGCCCTCGGCCCGGTCCCATGGCCAAGCAGAGAGTCCCCTGTGTAGGCCTCACTCATTGTTTGGGCCTCCTTCCCCAGGGCCTTGCACATCCCGACAGCAGCGGGTCACTCACCGTGAAACACCAGGCCTCGAGGCTGGCCTGGGCTTTTCGTCTTGGCCCCAGGTCGGGCGGGGGGGGGTCTCCGTCTCCCTCTACCACACCCAGGAGTGATCGTCGTCCCATTGCTCGCCCGGCTCCTTCTGAGAGGGTGCAGCGAATCTAACTGGAGTCTTGTGCTCCCCAACGCCTTGGGAAGGATGGTTTGGAGTTGGAGAGGGTGCAGAGGAGGAATAAATAAAACTAAGGGACCAGCATGATGGCCGTGTTACCGTGCTCTTAATCTTGATCTAATGTCCAATTCTGGCTTGCTTCCCCAGGGCCGGACTATCATGTGAAGAAAGATTGAGTCTGATAGGACTATGTCCATTGGGTTCTAGATGAATGAGGGGAATCTCGTAGAAACCTAGAAAATTCTAACAGGGCAAAGACAGGAAGGATGTTCCCGATGACCTGCGGAGCCCAGGACCAGAGGGGTCACAGTCTAAAGATTGTGCAGTGTACCATTTCAGACTGACATCAGAAGAAATGTCTTCACCCAGAGAGCGGGGAGCCTGTGGAATTCTGTGTCACAGAAGGCAATCGAGGGCAAATATTGAATGTTTTTGGTGGTTGGGAAGCTATCGCTGAGAATTCTTAGGGGTAGGATGTACATGCATTTGGAAAAGCACGGCCTCATTAGGGATGGTTCAGTGCAGGGCAGGTCATGCCTTACCAACTGGAATGAATTTCTTGAGGAGGTGACAGAGGCGATTGATAAGGGTAAAGCAGCAGGTGGTGTGAATTTTAGTAAGGCTTTCGACAAGGTCCCTCAAATTAGGCTTATCCAGAAGATCAAGACGCAAGAGATCCCCAGTGACACGGCGCGTTGATTCAGAATTGGCTTATCCAGAGAAAGTCTTGGTGGAAGGGTGTTTCTCGTTGGACGTTGAAAGAATGATACAGCACAGGAAGCGGCCCTTCGGCCCTCCAAGCATGTGCTGACATCTTTTTCCCCTCCATACTAAAACTGTCTTCACTTACAGGATCCCTATCCCTCTATTCCCTTCCTATTCGTCCCGGTGCTTCTTGAATGCTGCTGCTGTATCTGCTTCCACTAGCAGTGCGTTCCAGGCACTCACCAACCTTTGTGTGAAGAACATGCCTCGCACTTCTCTTTTAAAACATCCCCTCTCGCACCTTGAACCTGTGCCCCCAGTAACTGACCCCTCCACCTTGGGAAAAATCCTCATACTTTCCACTTTATCCACACCATTCATAATCTTATAAACTTCTATCAGGTTGCCCCCTCAACCTCCTGCGATCCAGTGAAAACAAACCCTTTCTTCATCGCTAAAATCACCCCCATACCAGGCAACATCCTGGTACACCGTTCCTGTACCCTCTTCAAAGCATGCACATCCTACTGATAATGTGGTGGCCAGAATTGCACACCTTATTCCAAGTGCGGCCGAACTAAAGTTCTACTAAGCTGCAGCATAACTTGTCTATCCTTATACTCAATGTCCTTTCCAATGAAGGAATGCATGCCATAAGCCTTTTGTACTGCCTTATCGACCTGCGCGATCACCTTCAGTGATCTGTGGACGTGCACACCCAGATCCCTCTGCATGTCAATGCTCCTCAGGGTTCTGCCGTTCACTATATAATTCCCACCTCTGCTTGACCTTCCAAATTACAACACCTCACATTTTCCAGATTAAACTCCAACTTCCATTTTTCTGCCCATGTCGCCAACTGGTCTTGCATCCTCTGACAATCCTCCTGACTATCTGCAACTTCATCAATCTTTGTGTCATCTGCAAACTTACTAATCAGACCAGCTACATTTCCTCCAAATCATTTATATGGACCATGAACAGCAGAGGTCCCAGCTCTGATCCTGGTGGAACCCCACTGGTCACAGCCCTCCATTCCAAAAAGCATCCTTTCCACCACTACCCTCTGTCTCTTCTGACTGAGCCAGTTCTGTATCCAACTCGCCAGTTCACCCTGAACACCACGTGACTTCACCTTTTGTACCAGTCTGCCATGAGGGACTTCGTCAAATGAAGTCCATGCAAACATCAGTTGGTTTTCCATCAAGCACCATCATCGTTTCCTCAAAAAACTTGATCAAGTTAGTGAGGCATGATCTTCCCCTAACATGCTGTTCTTTGCTAATCAGTCCATTTGCTTCTAAATGCTTTGGATCTTGCCCTGAGTATCTTTTCCCTGCCACCAACATGAGGCTCACAGTTTGTAACTAGTGGTGTTCCGCAGGGATCAGTACTGGGACCTCGACTGTAATATATACAGAGTTAGTAAGTTTGCAGATGATTCAAAGGATTGGTGGAGTTGGGTAGAGGGTTGTCAAAGGATACAGTGGGATATAGATCAGTTGCAAGCATTGGTGGAGAAGTGGCGGATAGATTTTAATCTGGGGAAGTGTTGGAAATCAAACACTGAGGAAAGTGATGATGGCAGGATCCTAAACTGCATTGATGTACAGAGGGATCTTGGCTTCCACAGCTCTCTGAAAGTGACCACGCAAGTAGATCAGGCGGTAAAGAAGGCGAAAGGCATGCTCGCTGTTATTGTTTGGGGAATTGAGTACAAGAGTCAGGATGTTACATTGCAGCTTTGTAAGACTTTGGTCACACTTAAAGTATTGTGTTCAGTTCCGGCCCTGCACATTACAGGAAGGATGTGGGGACTTTGGAGAGGGTGCGGAACAGCTTTACCAGGATGCTGCCTGGATTGGAGGGCATGAGCTGTAAGGAGAGGTTAGAAAAACTCAGGCTGTTTTCTCTGGAGCAGCGATGGCTGAGGGGAGACCCAACAGGAGTCTATAAAATCATGAGATGCACGGATAGGGTTGAGGTCACAACCTTTTCCCCACAGTTGAAACATCCAATACGAGGAGGCATTTACCGCCACGCATCCCGCTCCCCTTCCATCCGTCCCCGCCATCCCGCTCCCCTTCCATCCGTCCCCGCCATCCCGCTCCACTTCCTTCCGTCCCCGCCATCCCGCTCCCCTTCCTTCCGTCCCCGCCATCCCGCTCCCCTTCCTTCCGTCCCCCCTCCACCCTGCACCCCTTCCTTCTATCCCCCTCCACCCGCTCCCCTTCCATCCGTCCCCGCCATCCCGCTCCCCTTCCTCCGTCCCCACCATCCCACTCCCCTTCCTTCCGTCCACCCCCATCTCGCTCCACTTCCTTCCGTCCACCCCCATCCCGCTCCCCTTCCTTCCATACCCCCTCCACCCCGCACCCCTTCCTTCCATCCCCCCTCCACCCCGCTCCCCTTCCTTCCATCCCCCCCAACCCCGACCCCCCTTCCTACCATACCCCCTCCACCCTGCTCCCCTTCCTTCCATCCCCCCTCCATCCTGTTCCCCTTCCTTCTATCCCCCTCCACCCTGCTCCCCTTCCTTCCATACCCCCCAACCCCGCCCCTTTCCTTCCATACCCCCTCCACCCTGCTCCCCTTCCTTCTATCCCCCTCCACCCCGCACCCAGTCCTTCCATCCCCCCCAACCCTGCCCCGCCTTCCTTCCATTCCCCCTCCACCCTGCTCCCCTTCCTTCTATCCCCCTCCACCCCGCTCCCCTTCCTTCCATCCCCCCTCCACCCCGCTCCCCTTTCTTCCGTCCACCCCCATCCCGCTCCCCTTCCTTCCGTCCACCCCCATCCCACTCCCATCCGTCCACCCCCATCCCGCTTCCCTTCCTTCCATACCCCCTCCACCCCGCACCCCTTCCTTCCATCCCCCCTCCACCCCGATCCCCTTCCTTCCATCCCCCCTCCACCCTGCTCCCCTTGCTTCTATCCCCCACCACCCCGCTCCCTTTCCTTCCATCCCCCCCAACCCCGCCCCCCCTTCCTTCCATCCCCCCCAACCCTGCTCCCCTTCCTTCCGTCCCCCCTCCACCCCGCTCCCCTTCCTTCCGTCCCCCCTCCACCCCGCTCCCCTTCCTTCCGTCCACCCCCATCCCGCTCCCCTTCCTTCCGTCCACCCCCATCCCACTCCCATCCGTCCACCCCCATCCCGCTTCCCTTCCTTCCATACCCCCTCCACCCCGCACCCCTTCCTTCCATCCCCCCTCCACCCCGATCCCCTTCCTTCCATCCCCCCTCCACCCTGCTCCCCTTGCTTCTATCCCCCACCACCCCGCTCCCTTTCCTTCCATTCCCCCCAACCCCGCCCCCCCCTTCCTTCCATCCTCCCCAACCCTGCTCCCCTTCCTTCCATACCCCCTCCACCCTGCTCCTCTTCCTTCTATCCCCCTCCACCCCGCTCCCCTTCCTTCCATCCCCCCCCAACCCCGCCCCCCCTTCCTTCCATCCCCCCCTCCACCCTGCTCCCCTTCCTTCCATCCCCCCTCCACCCTGCTCCCCTTCCTTCTATCCCCCTCCACCCCGCTCCCCTTCCTTCCATCCCCCCCATTCCTTCAGTCCACCCGCATCCCGCTTCCCTTCCTTCCATCCACCCCCATCCCGCTCCCCTTCCATCCATCCCCCCCCAACCCCGCTCCCCATCCCGCTCCCCTTCCTTCCGTCCACCCCCATCCCACTCCCCTTCCTTCCATCCCCCCTCCATCCCGCTCCCCTTCCTTCCGTTCCCCCCCATCCCGCTCCCATTCCTTCGGTCCACCCCCACCCCGCTCCCCTTCCTTCCATCCCCCCCAAGCCATTCCCCTTCCATCCGTTCCCCCCTCCACCCCGATCCCCTTCCTTCCATCCACCCTCCACCCCACTCCCCTTCCTTCCATACCCCCTCCACCCCGCTCCCCTTCCTTCCATCCACCCTCCATCCCGCTCCCCTTCCTTCCATCCCCCCTCCACCCCGCTCCCCTTCCTTCCGTCCACCCCCATCCCGCTCCCCTTCCTTCCATACCCCCTCCACCCCGCACCCCTTCCTTCCATAGCCCCTCCACCCTGCTCCCCTTCCTTCTATCCCCCTCCACCCTGCTCCCCTTCCTTCCATCCCCCCTGCACCCTGCTCCCCTTCCTTCTATCCCCCTCCACCCCGCTCCCCTTCCTTCCATCCCCCCCATTCCTTCCATCCACCCCCCATCACGCTCCCCTTCCATCCATACCCAGCAACCCCGCTCCACATCCCACTCCCCTTCCTTCCATCCCCCCCATCCCCCTCCCCTTCCTTCCATCCCCCCTCCACCCCGCTCCCCTTCCAAACATACCCCCTCCATCCCGCTCCCCTTCCTTCCATACCCCGTCCACCCCGCTCCCCTTTCTTCCGCCCCCCCTCCACCCCGCACCCCTTCCTTCCATCCCCCCCAACCCTGCTCCCCTACCTTCCATCCCCCCCAACCCCGCCCCCTTCCTTCCATACCCCCTCCACCCTGCTCCCCTTCCTTCTATCCCCCTCCACCCCGCTCCCCTTCCTTCCATCCCCCCAACCCCGCCCCCCTTCCTTCCATACCCCCTCCACCCTGCTCCCCTTCCTTCCATCCCCCCCATTCCTTCCATCCACCCCCCATCACGCTCCCCTTCCATCCATACCCCGCAACCCCGTTCCCCATCCCACTCCCCTTCCTTCCATCCCCCCCATCCCCCTCCCCTTCCTTCCATCCCCCCGTCCACCCCGCTCCCCTTCCTTCCGTCCCCCCTCCACCCCGCTCCGCTTCCTTCCGTCCCCCCTCCACCCCGCTCCCCTTCCTTCCGTCCCCCCTCCACCCCGCTCCACTTCCTTCCATACCCCGTCCACCCCGCTCCCCTTCCTTCCATACCCCCTCCACCCCGCTCCGCTTCCTTCCGTCCCCCCTCCACCCCGCTCCTCTTCCTTCCGTCCCCCCTCCACCCCGCTCCCCTTCCTTCCGTCCCCCCTCCACCCCGCTCCCCTTCCTTCCGTCCCCCCTCCACCCCGCTCCGCTTCCTTCCGTCCCCCCTCCACCCCGCTCCCCTTCCTTCCGCCCACCCCCATCCCGCTCCCCTTCCTTCCGTCCACCCCCATCCCGCTCCCCTTCCTTCCGTCCCCCCCATCCTGCTCCCCTTCCTTCCGTCCACCCCCATCCCACTCCCCTTCCTTCCATGCCCCCTCCACCCCGCACCCCTTCCTTCCATACCCCCTCCACCCTGCTCCCCTTCCTTCCATCCCCCCTCCACCCTGCTCCCCTTCCTTCCATCCCCCTCCACCCCGCTCCCCTTCCTTCCATCCACCCCCAACCCTGCTCCCCTTCCTTCCATCCCCCCTCCACCCTGCTCCCCTTCCTTCCATCCCCCCTCCACCCTGCTCCCCTTCCTTCCATCCCCCTCCACCCCGCTCCCCTTCCTTCCATCCACCCCCAACCCTGCTCCCCTTCCTTCCATCCCCCTCCACCCCGCTCCCCTTCCTTCCATACCCCCCCAACCCTGCTCCCCTTCCTTCCATCCCCCCTCCACCCTGCTCCCCTTCCTTCTATCCCCCTCCACCCCGCTCCCCTTCCTTCCATCCTCCCCAACCCCGCCCCCCTTCCTCCATCCCCCTCTCCACCCTGCTCCCCTTCCTTCCATCCCCCCTCCACCCTGCTCCCCTTCCTTCTATCCCCCTCCACCCCGCTCCCCTTCCTTCCATCCCCCCCATTCCTTCCGTCCACCCGCATCCCGCTCCCCTTCCTTCCATCCACCCCTATCCCGCTCCCCTTCCTTCCGTCCCCCCTCCACCCCGCTCCGCTTCCTTCCGTCCCCCCTCCACCCCGCTCCCCTTCCTTCCGTCCCCCCTCCACCCCGCTCCACTTCCTTCCATACCCCGTCCACCCCGCTCCCCTTCCTTCCATACCCCCTCCACCCCGCTCCGCTTCCTTCCGTCCCCCCTCCACCCCGCTCCTCTTCCTTCCGTCCCCCCTCCACCCCGCTCCCCTTCCTTCCGTCCCCCCTCCACCCCGCTCCCCTTCCTTCCGTCCCCCCTCCACCCCGCTCCGCTTCCTTCTGTCCCCCCTCCACCCCGCTCCCCTTCCTTCCGTCCCCCCTCCACCCCGCTCCACTTCCTTCCATACCCCGTCCACCCCGCTCCCCTTCCTTCCATACCCCCTCCACCCCGCTCCGCTTCCTTCCGTCCCCCCTCCACCCCGCTCCTCTTCCTTCCGTCCCCCCTCCACCCCGCTCCCCTTCCTTCCGTCCCCCCTCCACCCCGCTCCCCTTCCTTCCGTCCCCCCTCCACCCCGCTCCGCTTCCTTCCGTCCCCCCTCCACCCCGCTCCCCTTCCTTCCGCCCACCCCCATCCCGCTCCCCTTCCTTCCGTCCACCCCCATCCCGCTCCCCTTCCTTCCGTCCCCCCCATCCTGCTCCCCTTCCTTCCGTCCACCCCCATCCCACTCCCCTTCCTTCCATGCCCCCTCCACCCCGCACCCCTTCCTTCCATACCCCCTCCACCCTGCTCCCCTTCCTTCCATCCCCCCTCCACCCTGCTCCCCTTCCTTCCATCCCCCTCCACCCCGCTCCCCTTCCTTCCATCCACCCCCAACCCTGCTCCCCTTCCTTCCATCCCCCCTCCACCCTGCTCCCCTTCCTTCCATCCCCCCTCCACCCTGCTCCCCTTCCTTCCATCCCCCTCCACCCCGCTCCCCTTCCTTCCATCCACCCCCAACCCTGCTCCCCTTCCTTCCATCCCCCTCCACCCCGCTCCCCTTCCTTCCATACCCCCCCAACCCTGCTCCCCTTCCTTCCATCCCCCCTCCACCCTGCTCCCCTTCCTTCTATCCCCCTCCACCCCGCTCCCCTTCCTTCCATCCCCCCCATTCCTTCCGTCCACCCGCATCCCGCTCCCCTTCCTTCCGTCCCCCCTCCACCCCGCTCCGCTTCCTTCCGTCCCCCCTCCACCCCGCTCCCCTTCCTTCCGTCCCCCCTCCACCCCGCTCCACTTCCTTCCATACCCCGTCCACCCCGCTCCCCTTCCTTCCATACCCCCTCCACCCCGCTCCGCTTCCTTCCGTCCCCCCTCCACCCCGCTCCTCTTCCTTCCGTCCCCCCTCCACCCCGCTCCCCTTCCTTCCGTCCCCCCTCCACCCCGCTCCCCTTCCTTCCGTCCCCCCTCCACCCCGCTCCGCTTCCTTCCGTCCCCCCTCCACCCCGCTCCCCTTCCTTCCGCCCACCCCCATCCCGCTCCCCTTCCTTCCGTCCACCCCCATCCCGCTCCCCTTCCTTCCGTCCCCCCCATCCTGCTCCCCTTCCTTCCGTCCACCCCCATCCCACTCCCCTTCCTTCCATGCCCCCTCCACCCCGCACCCCTTCCTTCCATACCCCCTCCACCCTGCTCCCCTTCCTTCCATCCCCCCTCCACCCTGCTCCCCTTCCTTCCATCCCCCTCCACCCCGCTCCCCTTCCTTCCATCCACCCCCAACCCTGCTCCCCTTCCTTCCATCCCCCCTCCACCCTGCTCCCCTTCCTTCCATCCCCCCTCCACCCTGCTCCCCTTCCTTCCATCCCCCTCCACCCCGCTCCCCTTCCTTCCATCCACCCCCAACCCTGCTCCCCTTCCTTCCATCCCCCTCCACCCCGCTCCCCTTCCTTCCATACCCCCCCAACCCTGCTCCCCTTCCTTCCATCCCCCCTCCACCCTGCTCCCCTTCCTTCTATCCCCCTCCACCCCGCTCCCCTTCCTTCCATCCTCCCCAACCCCGCCCCCCTTCCTCCATCCCCCTCTCCACCCTGCTCCCCTTCCTTCCATCCCCCCTCCACCCTGCTCCCCTTCCTTCTATCCCCCTCCACCCCGCTCCCCTTCCTTCCATCCCCCCCATTCCTTCCGTCCACCCGCATCCCGCTCCCCTTCCTTCCATCCACCCCTATCCCGCTCCCCTTCCATCCATCCCCCCCCAACCCCGCTCTCATTCCTTCCGTTCACCCATCCGCTCCCATTCCTTCTGTCCACCCCCACCCCGCTCCCCATCCTTCCATCCCCCCCCATCCCGAACCCCATCCTTCCATCCCCCATCCCGCTCCCCATCCTTCCATCCCCCGATCCCGCTCCCCATCCTTCCATCCCCCGCCATCCCTCTCCCCATCCTTCCATCCCCCCCATCCTGATCCCCATCCTTCCATCCCCCCATCCCAAACCCCATCCTTCCATCCCCCATCCCGCTCCCCATCCTTCCATCCCCCCCATCCTGCTCCCCATCCTTCCATCCCCCCATCCCGAACCCCATCCTTCCATCCCCCGCCATCCCACTCCCCATCCTTCCATCCCCCCCATCCCACTCCCCATCCTTCCATCCCCCCCATCCCTCTCCCCATCCTTCCATCCCCCGAATCCGCTCCCCATCCTTCCATCCCCCCATCCCGATCCCCATCCTTCCATCCCCCCCATCCCACTCCCCATCCTTCCATCCCCCCCATCCCACTCCCCATCCTTCCATCCCCCCAATCCTTCCATTCCCCCCCATCCTTCCATCCCCCTCCTGTCCCGCACACCTTCCTTCCATCCCCCTCCCGTCCTGCTCCCCTTCCTTCCATTCCCCTCCCGTCCCACTCCTCTTCCTTCCGTCTGCCTCCCGTCCCGCTCCCCTTCCTTCCATCCCACTCCCCTTCCTTCCATCCGCCTCCCGTCCCGCTCCCCTTCCTTCCATCCGCCTCCCGTCCTGCTCCCCTTCCTTCCATCCCCCTCCCGTCCCGCTTCCCTTCCTTCCATCCCCCTCCCCTTCCTTCCATCCCCCTCCCGTCCCGCTTCCCTTCCTTCCATCCGCCTCCTGTCCCGCTCCCCTTGCTTCCATCGCCCTCCCCTTCCTTCCATCCCCCCCTTGCTTCCATCCCCCCCCTCACGCTCCCCTTCCTTCCATCTCCCCCCACCGTCACGCTCCCCTTCCTTCCTTCCCCCCATCCCCCTCCCCTTCCTTCCTTCCCCCCATCCCGCTCCCCTTCCTTCCTTCCCCCCATCCCGCTCCCCTTCCTTCCTTCCCCCCATCCCCCTCCCCTCCCCTTCCTTCCCCCATCCCCCTCCCCTCCCCTTCCTTCCCCCATCCCCCTCCCCTCCCCTTCCTTCCATCCCCCCATCCCGCTCCCCTTCCTTCCATCTGCCCTACACCCCGCTCCCCTTCCTTCCATCTGCCCTCCACCCCGCTCCCCTTCCTTCCATCTGCCTTCCGTCCCGCTCCCCTTCCTTCCATCCCCCCCCGTCACGCTCCCCTTCCTTCCATCACACCCCCCCATCCCACTCCCCTTCCTTCCTTCCATCTCCCCATTCCCCTCCCCTTCCCTCCCCCCCTCCCAAACACTGTGCACTGAGGGTCGTGGGGGGGGGGGGGGGGTGCGGTGGGGTGGTGAGGGAGAGAATGGCCAGAATTTGGCACTGAGCTTCCTGCACTCCCACCCTGCTGTAAGTGCCGAGATGGTTGCAGATCCTTCTTGCACCCCCCCCGCCCATTACCGCAAACCCCCTCCCCACCCCCTCCGCCAAGAACCACAGCTTCCCTCCATCGTGGGAGCTCCTGCTGCAGCTCACCATAAATCACTGCCGAATCACAGGGATAGAGCAGAAACTTCCTGCAGCTCTCAGTTGGTGAGTTTACAGAAATAATTCCCAGTTACATTGACTCTCTCACACAGTGGCAAGCCCCTCCCTGGTGCTTTCCAGAGGATGAACAGGTGAAACTTGACTCCCAGCCATTTCAAGGTGCACTGGATCACGTGACCAAAAGCTCAGCCAAAAAATAAAATTGCATTGACATTAGCGTTGGAAGAGCATGGTGAGAGTGAGGTAGCGGGATCCAGGGAGAGAATTCCCTGATCTTGAGGTTGGCAAAGGGAGCAGTTGTACTTGGTTCGGGATCGAATGCTTCGGAGCACTCTGAGAGTGTGAGAGGCGCCACAGAAACGCAGCTTTAATTTACCAGAGTTGAACCTTGACCCCCCTTCATTTATCCAGTTTTGCTCGATGGCTCTCAGTTCACTCTGGTGCTTTTCGCTGAAATGCTGTCACGTTTAAAGCGATGGGCCATGAGGTGGATTAGCGTCAATGGGCTGAACGACCCCTTCTATGCTGCAAAGCAGTCAACTTGACGAGGGTCATTGCAGATGGAGGCTCAACTCCCCCTCCCATTCCTCAGACAACATGTCCATCATGGGCCTCCTGCAGTGCCACAATGGTGCCACCCGAAGGTTGCAGGAACAGTAACTCATATTCCGCTTGGGAACCCTGCAGCCCAATGGTATCAATGTGGACTTCACCAGTTTCAAAATCTCCCCTTCCCCCACCGCATCCCAAAACCAGCCCAGTTTGTCCCCTCCCCCCACTGCACCACACAACCAGCCCAGCTCTTTCCCTCCCGCCCACTGCATCCCAAAACCAGTCCAACCTGTCTCTGCCTCCCTAACCGGTTCTTCCTCTCACCCATCCCTTCCTCCCACCCCAAGCCGCACCTCCATCTCCTACCTACTAACCTCATCCCACCTCCTTGACCTGTCCGTCTGCCCTGGACTGACCTATCCCCTCCCTACCTCCCCACCTATACTCTCCTCTCCACCTATCTTCTTTTCTCTCCATCTTCGGTCCGCCTCCCCCTCTCTCCCTATTTATTCCAGAACCCTCTCCCCATCCCCCTCTCTGATGAAGGGTCTAGGCCCGAAACGTCAGCTTTTGTGCTCCTGAGATGCTGCTTGGCCTGCTGTGTCCATCCAGCTTCACACTTTATCATCTTTGCCTGGCTGAGTCCTGGGTCACTGGGCACACACTGACCTTTTGCCCTACTGCCCCACTCGATGCTGTGACCAAAGTGCTTTGTTTTCTAGGTGACTGCTGGCTGTTGGCGGCCATTGCCTCCCTGACTCTGAATGAGAAGATCCTACATCGAGTGGTACCTCATGGCCAGGGCTTCCAGCACCAGTACTGTGGAATCTTCCATTTCCAGGTAGCATTTGCCGGTGGAGGGGTCGGTGTGGAATCTTCCATCTCCGGATGGTGTTTGGGGGCAGGGGCTGGTGTGGAACCTTCCATTTCCAGGTAGAGTTGGGGGTGGTATTTGGTGTGGAATCTCCCATTTCCAGGTAGCATTGAGAAAGGTGTTGACATTGAATCTTCCATTTCTAGGTAGCGTTGGGTGGGAGGGTTTGGCGTGGAATCTTCCATTTCCAGGTAGCGTTGTGGGGTCATGGAGGGGGGAGGTGTTGGTATGGAATCTTCCATTTCCAGGTAGAGTTTGGGGCAGAGGTTGGCATGGAATCTTCCATTTTTAAGTAGCATTGGGTGGAGGGGTTGCCATTTCCAGGTAGTGTTGGGGTGGTCGGGGTTGGAAAGAGGGGTTGGTGTGGTATCTTCCATTTCGAGGTATTGTGGGCAGATGGGGTGGTTTTTGTGTGGAATCTTCCATTTCCAGAAAGTTGGCAGGGGGCACAGTTGCATGGGCATTTGGGAGAGGTGTGGAATCCTCCTTTTCCATGTAGTGAGGTGGTGCGGGGAAAATGGGGTGGAATCTTCCATTCCCAGGTAGTGTGGGGGTGGGGTTGGTGTGGAGACCTCCATTTCCAGATGATGGTTGATGGAGGAAGTTGGGTGAGATTGAGGTAGAGAGGGTTCCTTGATGATGTTAACTGCTGCTCCCCATTTCCCCACATCTCTCTCTTCCCCCACCCCGACTTCCTCCCTAACCACCCCCCTTACAGTTCTGGCAGTTTGGCGAATGGGTAGAGGTGGTGATCGATGACCGTCTCCCGGTGAAAGATGGAAAGCTGGTGTTTGTGCACTCGGCAGCGAGGAACGAGTTCTGGAGTGCCCTCCTGGAGAAAGCCTACGCCAAGTGAGTCAGTGCTAGGCCCGGCCTGGATTTCCTGGTTCTGGCCTCTCTCTGTCGTTCGCTGGCTGACCCTTGACCCCTTCAGCCCACTGCCTCTGCGCCAGGCTGCCCGCCAAGTGTTGGCAGGGCCTTCAGTCATTTGTAAATGATCCCTAATGCCCCCTGCCTGCGCCCCTGGGGCATTGGGAGGCCTGCTGTGCTCCTTGTCCATTCCTCGGCCCTTTCTCTCCCTCTGGGTGGCACGGTGGCTCAGTGGTTAGCACTGCATCCTCACAGCTCCAGGGACCCGGGTTCGATCCCACCCTCGGGCGACTGTCTATGTGGAGTTTGCACATTCTCCCTGTGTCTGCGTGGGTTTCCTCCGGGTGCTCCGGTTTCCTCCCACAGTCCAAAGATGTGCAGGCTAGGGTGGGTTGGCCATGCTAAATTGCCCGTAGTGTTCAGGGGTGTGTGGGTTATAGGGGGATGGGTTTGGGTTGGATGCTGCAAGGGGTGGTGTAGACTTGTTGGGCCGAAGGGCCTGTTTCCACACTGTAGGGAATCTAATCTAATCTTTCCCCGTATCCCTGTCATTCCTACTCCTTTGGCGTATTTAACGAGGAGTTGATGAGAGTTTTGTTGAGGCCTGAGCTGGAGTTGTGTGAGAGTGAGTGTGAGATCCTGGTCTCCTTTTCCAAGGAACGCAATGTCTGTCACAGCAGAGAGTCGCTAAGACTGATCCCTGAGATGACGGGATTGTCGGGTGAGGCAGGGGGTTGGGGAAGGGAGGGGATTGAGGAGACCGAGCCTGCGCATTTCTGGAGATTTGAAGAATGAGGGACGGTTAGCATGATGAAAGGCAGGAGATTTCGAGGGGATTTGAGGAAAAGCTGAGGGTGGTGGAGATCTGGAATGCCTCGGGAGGGGAGTTGAGTCAAGAAACCTCAACTTTTTAAAAAGGGCTTGGGCGAGTAATGTTATAATAATGAAAGCTATGAGGCCTAGTGTAGGTACTGGTGTATTTTTGGTCGTGTAGATGGATCAAAGGGCCTTGTACACACTGTATGATCTGGTTGAAGAATACAAAATTCTTATAAGGTTTTAGTTGGGAGTGGGGGGGAGGGATTCTGATGGACTTTCTTCAGCCCCAGAGAGTCTGGATGACTTTTCATCAGAGATTTCAGTACCTATCAAATTTGTTTGTTTGAAAAAGCGACGAGGCATGGCTATCTTTGAATTTATGTTTCTAATTAAATAGATCGATGTCAGGCAAGTCTCATGATCTCACATCCTGTTAGTCTGCACGCAGCAGCTTATGTAGTGTTTAGATTTCTTGACCCCTCATGCATTCAGAGTTTGCGACAAATTATGTCCCTTTAGCCTCGTGTCAAACCTTCAGTTAATGGCTCAGTGAAAAACAAACCGTGTATATTAAAATAAAATCCAATAAGTTTGGAAATGTCAACAGCATTCTGTTCTGTGGGGACTAATGGAGATTACTACCTCACTTGTAGTAATTGCTGAGTCCATTTCGATCACTGGCCACAATTCCAGGGTCGTTCCTAAAATGTCAATGCTCTTGAATTTACGGAAACTGGGTGTTTTTTTTTCAAATGACAAATCTATTTGTCTCCCTCCTCCATCTCATTTCTCCTCATCCAGCTCTCCCTCTTTTCATCTGCTGCACTCTGCCTGGCTACTGATCACAAAGTGTCTCACGCCCTGCCTCCCTCTCACACTGTCATCCTTAAATGGTTCTGTCTCTCTCTCTCCCTCTCTGCCCCATCTCCCTCCCTCCCTCCCTCCTTCTTTCTGAACTTCCCGCCAAACCTCTCTTACTGACACTAACACACTATCTGTGAACCAACCTTCTCTGCTTGGGAGTTTCTGTCTCTCTCTCCTCACCTGGGAATCAGGCCCAGTCTCTCGCTCCCTCTCTCTCTCTCTCAATCCCTCACTCTCTCTCTCTCGCTCCCTGGGAATCAGGCCTATTCTCGCTCCCTCTGTCTCGCTCCCTCTGTCTCTAGCTCCCCTCTGTCTCTAGCTCCCCCTCTGTCTCGCTCCCTGGGAATCAGGCCCATTCTCTCTCTCTCTCTCTCGCTCCCTGGGAATCAGGCCCATTCTCGCTCCCTCTCTCTCTCGCTCCCTCTCTCTCTCTCACTCCCTGGGAATCAGGCCCATTCTCGCTCCCTCTCTCTGTCTTGCTCCCTGGGAATCAGGCCCATTCTCTCTCTCTCTCTCGCTCCCTGGGAATCAGGCCCATTCTCGCTCCCTCTCTCTCTCGCTCCCTCTCTCTCTCGCTCCCTCTCTCTCTCTCACTCCCTGGGAATCAGGCCCATTCTCACTCCCTGTCTCTCTCTTGCTCCCTCTCTCTCTCTTGCTCCCTCTCTCTCTCACTCCCTCTCTCTCTCTCACTCCCTCTCTCTCTCTCACTCCCTGGGAATCAGGCCCATTCTCGCTCCCTCTCTCTCTCTTGCTCCCTGGGAATCAGGCCCATTCTCTCTCTCTCTCTCGCTCCCTGGGAATCAGGCCCATTCTCGCTCCCTCTCTCTCTCTTGCTCCCTCTCTCTCTCACTCCCTCTCTCTCTCTCACTCCCTCTCTCTCTCTCACTCCCTGGGAATCAGGCCCATTCTCGCTCCCTCTCTCTCTCTTGCTCCCTGGGAATCAGGCCCATTCTTGCTCCCTGTCTCTCTCTTGCTCTCTCTCTCTCTCTCACTCCCTCTCTCTCTCGCTCCCTGGGAATCAGGCCCATTCTCTCTCCCTCTCTCTCTCTCTCGCTCTCTGTTTGCCTGGGAATCAGGCCCATTCTCTCTCTCTCGCTCTCGCTCCCTCTCTCTCTCGCTGCCTGGGAATCAGGCCCATTCTCTCTCTTTCCCTCTCTCTCACTTTTTTTCTCTCTCTCTCCCTCTGCCTGGGAGTCCATCTCTCTCGTCACATTATCTCCCAGAGTTCGCCAGGAGCCTCACTGATGGCCCGATGGGCCGAGGAGTGGCAGATGGAGTTTAATTTAGATAAGTGTGAGGTGCGGCGTTTTGGAAAGGCAAACGAAGGCAGGACTTACACACTTAATGGGAAGGTCCTGGGAGTGTTGCTGAACAAAATGACCTTGGGGAGCAGATGATGACAGTTCCCTGAAAGTGGAGTTGCGGGTAGACAGGGCGGTGAGGAAGGTGTTCGGTACGCTTGCCTTTATTGGTCAGTGTATTGAGTATAGGGAGTTGGGAGGTTATGTTGTGTCTCTACGGGACATTGGTTAGGGCCATTTTTGGAAAACCGTGTTCAATTCTGGTCTCCCTGCTCTCGGAAGGATTTCGTGAAACCTGAAAAGATTCAGACAAGATTTACAAGCATGTTGGAGTGTTTGAGCTTCAGGGAGAGGTTGAATAGGCTGGAGCTATTTTCCCTGGAGCGTCGGAGGCTGAGGGGTGACCTTATAGAGAGGTTTATAAAATCATGAGGGACATGGATAGGGTGAATAGACAAGGCCTTTTCCCCCAGGGTGGGGGGGGAGTCCAAAACTAGAGGGGCATAGGTTTAAGGTGAGAGGGGGAGGATTTAAAAGGGACCTAAGGGGTAACTGTTTCACACAGAGGGTGGTGCGTGTATGGAATGAGCTGCCAGAGGAAGTGGTGGGGGCTGGTACAGTTACAGCATTTAAAAGGCATCTGGATGGGGACATGGATAGGAAGGGGTTAGAGGGATATGGGCCAAATGGGGCTGGATTGATTTAGGGTATCTGGTTGGCACAGATGCGTTGGTCTAAGGGTATGTTTCTGTGCTGTACAGCTCTCTGATTCCCTCCATATTTCTCCCCTCTGTACAGATTATGTGGCTGCTATGAAGCCCTCGCGGGAGGAAGTACATCAGAAGGTTTTGAAGACTTCACGGGAGGAGTGACCGAAATGTATGACCTCTGCAAATCGCCCTCTGACCTTTACCGAATTATCCAAAAGGCTCTGGAACGAGGCTCCCTCATGGGCTGCTCCATCGATGTAAGCTCTGTTTGGCTAATTCACCAGGCATGCTCAGTCTTGCCTCTCCGACAGTGACCACTCCCTCGGCACTGCCCCTCCTACGGCGTGGGCTCTCCCTTGGCGCTGACCCTCCGACAGTGCCCGCTCCCTCGGCGCTGACCCTCCGACAGTGCCCGCTCCCTCGGCGCTGACCCTCCAACAGTGCCCGCTCCCTCGGCGCTGATCCTCCGACACTGCCCGCCCCCTCGGCGCGGACCCTCCGACGTGGCGGGCGCCCCCTCGGCGCAGACCCTTCAACGTGGCAGGCACCCCCTCGGCGCGGACCCTCCGACATGGCGGGCGCCCCCTCGGCGCGGACCCTCCGACGTGGTGGGCGCCCCCTCGGCGCGGACCCTCCAACAGCACCCGCTCCTTTTGAATCAGTTTTGCCGGAAACCGTTCCCGATGAGCGAAAGAGGAAAAGATCTGTGAGCGTTGCCTCATTTTGCCAACACTCAAACCGTGTGGCTGTTGTTTGGCCGATGTGAGCCTGGATGTGTTTCTGCTTTTACCTTCCCAGATAACCAGCCAGTTCGACATGGAGGCGGTGACATTCAAGAAGCTGGTCAAAGGTCATGCTTACTCCCTCACTGGTGCCCAAGAGGTCAGTCTGTAACCCCCTACAGTCAGTAATCAACTGCTCCTCTCTGTCCCTTCCCTGTATCTTGGCGTTGGGTGGGTATTGATGATGTGGGCATTGTTTGATGGTCCTTTCCTCTTCTCTCTATCCCCAGGTACGTGCCCGGGGAGGTTTGATTAAATTGGTACGTCTGCGAAATCCCTGGGGGGAGGTCGAGTGGACTGGAGCTTGGAGTGACAGGTAAACCGATCTCCCTTTCGCTCTCCTTATATATGAGGCTACTGGAACCAGCCTGGAGCAGTTCCAGGAGGAATCGCACCGCTGGCTCCTGGGGTGAAAAGGCTTGATCTGCGAGGGATGGTACGTCTTGAGGGTGCTTCCAAGCCCTAAACTGTGAACCTGAGGCACCAGGAATGTAGGAACATAGCCCCCTCCAATTTGCGTCCGAGCCACACGCCCTTCTGACTTGGAAATATATTGGCCATTCCTCTAGTGTCACTGGGTCAGACTGGACATTGAGGATACTGTGAGGTTAGTTCTCTCTCATGGGAGAGACCAGGCGCTACCGTCTAAAAAGAAGGGGTCTTGCACCGAAGACAGAGATGGGGAGAATTTATTTTCTTTCCCTGACAGCCATGAGTCTGTGGGGGCTCTTCCTTGGGGACGGGGTACGAGGGGGGAACAGTCACTGAATCTTTTTAAGGTCCGCAGGTTCTTGACTGATAAGGGGGTTAACAGGATTCAGTAGATGTTGAGGCCGTAGTGTTATCAACCATGACTTTGAAGAATTGCCTTCTGCTCCTCTTCAACTCCAATAGCACGATGGTCCCTTGGCGCTGACTCTCTGACAACGTTTGTTTTTCTTTTAGTTGGATCCCGATTAACTTAGTGAAAAAATTCTGGCGTCAGCACATCAGAAAGTGTGCCCTTCCTTCATCCAGTGGTCAGCAATTGACAGCAGGGAGGCAGGCTCTGGGATCAGGCCTGGGGCCTTGGTATTGGGCAGCCATTTCTGCATAAAACATTCCCTTCATCTCCCGCTGTCCTCCTTTTCTCCCTCGGATTATAGTCATAGAGATGTACAGCGTGAGAGGCAGACCCTTGAGTCCAACCCATCCATGCTGATCCAGACCCATTTGCCAGCATTTGGCCCATATCCCTCTAACCCCTTCCTATCCATGTCCCCATCCAGATGCCGTCCCTTTTAAATCCTCCCCCTCTCACCTTAACCCTGTGCCCCTCTAGTTTTAGACACCCCCACCCTGGGGGTAAAGACCTTGTCTATTCACCCTATCCATGCCCCTCATGGTTTTATAAACCTCTATAAGGTCACCCCTCAGCCTCTGATGCTCCAGGGAAAATAGCCCCAGACCATCCAGCCCCTCCTCATAGCCCAAACCCTCCAAGCCTGGCAACTTTCTTCCAGATTCTCTTCAATCTGTGTCCCTCTGGTGACTGACCCTCCTGCCGCTGGGTACAGTTTCTCCCTCATTGGCTCGATCCAACAGCACTCCCTTCCTGAATCTGAATGCCTCGATTCAGTCTCCCCGCCGAGCGAAGTCCTTGGCTCGGCCAGTGACAGCCACTTCCTGTGAATTAATCCAACAGAACTCCGGAACTCCGTACCTTACTGTTTCTGCAGCGCTTTCACAATCCCTGACTGCACTAACCCGTTTCCAGGCGACCATCACCTTAGCCCTGAGGCAGCATTAGTATGTTTGGAGACGCAGAATGTTACATTTAACCCTTTAGAGGGCTTTGTCTCGTGGACTTTGCGTCGGTTTCTCCAGCAAAATCTCTCTGCTAACTCAGACGCTGCTTCAGTTCCTCTTTCTCACTAAGCCCTGTGTTTTCCCCCTTATTTCTGGCACATATTTATGTCCTCCTTTTACGAAGGCACGAACAAAGTCTGCATTTAGTTTGACAGCCATTTCTTTGTTCCATGTTATAAAAATTTCCCTGTTTCTCATGAGAGGCATAGATGGAGTGGATAGTCAGAGACGTTTTCCCAGGGCAGAAATGACTGTTACAAGGGGGCATAATTTTAAGGTGTTCGGAGGAAGGTGTAGGGGACACAGAGAGTGGTGGGTGTGTGGAACGTGCTCCGGCAGTGGTATGGAGTCAGATACTTTAGAGACTCTTAAGCGATTCTTGGATAGGCACATGGAGGAGAGTAAAATGTGTAGGGTACGCAGAGTAGATTGATTTTACTAGGATGATAGGTCGGTACGACATGGTGGGCCGAAGGGCCTGTACTGTGCTATGTTCTATGCAGTGAAGGTCTCTGGCAACCCACTGTCAGGGTCTAAAGTGAAACCTTATTTTCTTCAGTTATGGGTGTCGCTGACTGAGCTCTGCAGTTTATCACCCATCCCTAATTGCCCCAGACACAGTGCTTTCTCGAAATGCTACAGGTGTAGATAGAACCATCGTAACTGCCCTATTAATAAGACTTGCATTACACAAGGAAATTCTTCCCTGCTGTTTAAACAGACTGCTGGATGCACCTCTCTGACTTCAAATAATGTTGATCTTGCCTTGTGCGCTTCCTGTATTCCTCGCTCTGTCTGAGCTCCCTGTGATCTGTATGTCCTTGCTTGCTGTGATCTGGCTGTAACTGCTGGGAAAACAAAGCTTTTCACTGTACTTAGGCACGCGATAATAATCGAATCAGCGCCATTAGTAGGGAAACTCGGATCCTCAGCCAGCAAAATGAAGATTCCAATGAAAATTCGGCTGCTTTGGGAGCACTGAGATGCCCGTGGTGTTATACGCTTATAAGGGATTTCCCACTGCAGTGCCTCCAGGACTGAGCATGTTCCCTCTGGCTGAGGCCTACCAGCTATTTATAAACATTCATAATAATTTTGTTTTAACTCATCCACCACAGGAGGTGCCCATTGTTTACCTGATAGAGAGAGGCAGGGAGGTTTAGGGAGGGAATTCCTGAGCTGAAGGTGCAAACACACAGGGATATTGACGGGTAATGATAGTGAAGATTTCTTCACAAATTTAGTTAAAGACCTGCTGCTAGTTGAGATAAACTCTAGGGGCTGGTGGAAGTCAACGTGACATCGGCCAGGACTGAGCAGCAGAAGCATTTTTAACACCTCCCTCAAGGCTGATCCTTCGGCCCAGCACTCCCTCGGCGCGGACCCTCCAACGGTGCGGTGCTCCCTCGGCGCAGACCCTCCAACGGTGCGGCGCTCCCTCGGCGCGGACCCTCCGGCGTGGCGCTCCCTCGGCACGGACCCTCCGACAGCGCAGCGCTCCCTTGGTGCGTACCCTCCGGCGGCGCGGCGCTCCCTCGGCACAGACCCTCCGACGGCGCGGCGCTCCCTCGGCACGGACCCTCCGACGGTGCAGCGCTCCCTCGGCACGGACCCTCCGACGCTGCAGAGCTCCCTCGGCACGGACCCTCCGACGCTGTGGCGCTCCCTCGGCACGGACCCTCCGACGCTGTGGCGCTCCCTCGGCACGGACCCTCCGACGGCGCGGCGCTCCCTCGGCACGGACCCTCCGACGGTGCGGTGCTCTCTCGGCGCGGACCCTCCGACGCTGCGGCGCTCCCTGAGCACTAAAGATGAAGTCACGTCGTTCTACCGAGAGAGAGAGAGAGAGAGAGAGAGATGGTTTAACCTGACGGTCAGCATGCCTCCGGCGAAGGGAGAGGTTGAGAGAGAGAGAGAGAGAGAGAGACAGTCCTTCATTGTAACCTCACTGTTGGCATCGCCGTGTACATTAAAGCAGCCTTTCGGCCAACTGAGCTAGCCGAACTATCTCTTCTAACTTCCCCCACTCCCCACACACCTCTACATCTGTGGTTGGGGAGTGGCGGCGGTGCGGGGAGGCGAGGGGGGGGCGTCAACCTGGCCTCTATGCGTCTTGAACCCACAGATACTCCAAATCAGCAAGGGGAGTCGGTTTCTTATTCTGGATGTGGGTATCTTGGCATTGCTGCCCTGGCGAGGATGGCGTCGAGCTGCAGTCTGTGGGCTGTGCAGACACACACTCACAGTGACAGGGGGACGGAGGGGTTTGTTGGGAGGGCTCCAGATTCAATGACCCAGCGACACTGAGAGAACGGCCGATACGCTTCCAAGTCGGGACGGTGAGCGGGGCTGGCGCTGCCCCTTGTCTCTTGGGGTGATGTTGATACCTGGGGGCGGTTTATAAGCAGCTCGGAGCTATCACTGCCGTCCTTTCTCCGTCAGGTCAAACGAATGGAACAGTGTGGACCCCTCGCAGTGCAGCTCCATGAGAGTGAAGCTGGAGGACGGGGAGTTTTGGTGAGTACAGCCAGCCGAGGATAGCGATGCTCTCTCGTTTCGCAGCGCAGCCCTCGGGGCTCATGTTTCATGCTGTCAGTCCCCCCCATCCCCCGACATTTCACACTCTTAGGACAGGGACAGCACGGGGTTAGATACTGAGTGAAGCTCCCACTACACTATCCCCCAATCGAACACTCCCCAGGACATGGACAGCACGGGGTTAGACACAGCACGAATAAATAACTCTGGCTTGTAGAACGAGAGGGGCAGATTTTAATGGACACGGTTGTTTGGCAGTCTCTCACCCCCCCCCCCCCCCCCCCCATCTTTGCACATAGCACAGAAGGTGAACACGCTGGCTGCGCATTGGCACGGGAAGGACCTCAGTGCCAGGACCGCGCTGTGCCACATGTACACGAACTTCAGTGAGGATACAGCCGGAGCACACAGTCAGCATATACATGGCTGTGTTCACAATGAGGACTGTGTGGGCAGGCTGTGGGAGGTTCGGAGCCCGTCCTTTGTGAAAGATCGAGTAGCCATAGGTCCATAGGCTTGGACCTTTGCGAGGCGATGTTATCAGCTCTGGCCCAGTGATGTGTCAAGGGCTGGGATTTTTTCACTGGAGCGTAGGAGGTACAGAGGTTTGTAACATCCTTTGGGATACAGATAGAGTGAATGGTTGGACTGCTTTCCCTAGGGTTGGGGGGTGGGGGGGATTTCAAGTCTAGGGGACATATTTTTAAGGTGAGAGGAGAGAGATTTTCAAATGACGTGAGGGGCAATTTTCTTTTTAACGTGTGGAATGAGCTTCCAGAGGAAGCTCATGGATGTGGGTAGAGTTTCAGCATTTAAAAAGACTTTTGGATAAGGACATGAACAGGGAAAGTTTGGGAGGGATATGGGCCAGGAGCAGGCAGGGGGGACTAGTTTAGTTTGGGATTGTGGCCAGCACAGACTGGTTGGGCCGAAGGGTCTGTTTCTGTGCCGTATGACTGGGGATCACATTGACGTTGGATAAGGGGATACAGGGAGGTGAAACCGTTCTGTCTTTGAGCAAGGGGAATCTCTGGAAACCTGCAGGATGGGGGATTGAGGGAATAGTGGATGATCAGCAATGTCGGGAGCAGGGGTGGCTCTTGAGGGGCTGAATGGCCTCCTGTGTTAACCTTTTCCACACGTTCTTCCCCCAGGATGTCCTTCGCTGACTTCCTCAGAGAATTCAACCGCTTGGAAATTTGCAACTTGACACCGGACACACTGAAAGCGGACAAGGTTCACAAGTGGAGCACCTCCCTGTACGAGGGCTCCTGGAGGCGTGGGAGCACTGCCGGAGGCTGCCGGAATTATCCAGGTATCCGGGGTGGGGGTCGGGAAATCAGCAACTCCCCGCCAGGAGACCCGTCCGTCTCTGAGGCCTAGTGCCCCCTGCGACGACCCTCCAGCCTGCCCCCCCACACCCCGTTTCCCCCCTCGAACTCCAATTCCCAAAAAAATGGGATCGGCAGGCCAGAGAGCATTCCCTGAGCCTCTGCCACTCCTGAAAAACAGGAGCCCTCGAACACCACACCCTGACCCCCCACAACCCCCATCCCTCCTCACTCACTGAGCTCCTTTCTGGAACTTTCCTCTTCTGTGCCACTTTTCCAGCACAGTTTAGCTTCTGCTGCCCCTTCTGTTCTGAGCCTCTCGTGTTTGACCTTCCATCAAAGCCCCCACCCTGGAGACAGAGAGAAACAGAGAGAGACGAGGGGGGGAGACAGAGAGAGATGGTGGGGGCAGGAGAGAGAGAGAGGAAAAAGGGGGAACAGAGCCAGGCCTTGGTCCCCTTGGGTCTGTTTGGCCTTCCAGCCCGAATGCAGCCTCCATTTTCTTGCCCTCTCCTGGAGAACTAATCCCAGCCTGAAATATATTTAACGACGGAGGGCAGAATTCTAAGAAATTCCCCCGAGTGAAGACATGACCCTGCCCTCATCCCGGGATTGTGACTGGCTCCACTCTGTGGCGTAGACTTGCCCTCCCACCCCGAAGCAGGGGCAAAAGATCTCTCAGCCTGAACCCTGACCCTCAGAATCCCGTCTGCCTTGACCCGATCACCACCTCTTCCCCTAAAACCCCGTTCGCTCAGCCTCTCCTGGGGATCGATCTGGTGAACCTTCTTGCTCAAGCCTCCGGCATCCTGGCACCGACCGCCTCCCACAGCTGTTGACCGCCATATTGCCTCTTCGATCCTGCCCTAATTTTTTGAGAGTTCCTGGCACGCGGCCCCAGTCGCCTGCCCGCTTTTGTCCGACCCCTCGGATGCATTACTGGAACGGATTCCCGATGGGATCAGCTGGCTGCATCCCCTTCCCTACGGTCGTTGCCCTCGGGGAGGTTACCCTAGAGAGGCTTCGACAGCGTGGCGTGCTCTGAACCCAGCCATTGAAACAGGAAAAGACTGGCAATTTGAGCAGGATGAATCAGAGAGAGAGAGAGAGAGAGAGAGAAGAGAGAGAGAGAAACGAGAGAGAAGAGAGAGATGTGCAGCGTCATGCCAGGCATTGGGACCCATCAGAGTGACAGCACAGCTCAGCCGTGAGGAAATCCCTACCTCACAAATCCAAGACCCTCACCCGACTTGGGCGTGGCGTGCTGTTCTGCGCTGGTCCTAGTAGCTCCTGGCATCACTCGCTCTCTACATTAGACCCCACCCTTGGCAAGGTCCCTGTCAAATTACATAGCACAGTCTTGATTTAATGGTGAGAGAGTGGGAGCCCTACGGTCTTTGGTATCGTACATCTCATGGGATGCAGTTGTACAGATAAGGCCCGGTCTGTAATAAAGCCAACCGAAATGTGGATACTGTAAGTCAGGAACAAAAGCAGAAAAGCTCAGCAGGAGGGGGCAACGTTATCTCTTGAGTTTTCTTCGCTGATGCTGCCAGACCTTTTCCAGCAACTTCCGGGCTTTTTAAAATTGTTTTTAAGGCCCGGTATCAGTTGCCCATCCTCAACCCAACACATTGGCTCCCCAGACCCGCTTCAGTGGGTGGGTACAGAGTGAGCCACAGTCAGGCTGTGGGGCCTGGAGTCACGGGTAGGCCCATGTGGACGGGTGTGACGGTGGCCAGTGGGGTTTTAGGGACCCGACCCTGAACGCGTCCCGTCCGTAGAGGAACTCTCTCAGCGCGGGTGTGTGTGTGTGTGTCTGGGGGAGGGGGGGGGGGGGGGGTTGCAAACCCGAACTTTGTAAATGTTCAGCACATCCCTACCACCCGCTCCAGCACTCGACGTCTCTCTGTTCACGTCTTCGAACTGGTGTTCCCAATTGGTGGAAGGATTGGGGCCTACGATCTGCAAGGTCCTTTATAAAGGAGGTTGCCACATCTTCTGTACCCGGAGTACAAGACAATTCCTGGAGCGCCTTGTCTTCAATTAAGCCCAATCCATTCTGGAAACCACACCATGCCTTTCAGCACAGTTATCGATTTGTTCCCCACTTAGAGAACACTCTCTGCGGCCTTTCGACTTGGCAGGCATCACGAGTTCTCACTCGGTTGCCCCCTCCGGGAGGTTTCAATCATGTTTAGTTACCCCTCTCCCAGCATCCCCTGGGACGGTCTGCGCCAACCCGGAATGTTCTTCTCTCACTCTCACTCGGCCCACATGGGACTGGCTGTGACCCTTCACCCCTCCCCACCCCCCACCACACTTCACCCTTAGCTGTCACTCCTCACCCTCACGCCCCCAAAACCCTCCTCCAGTTACGGATGGATCCAGCACAGTCCCTCAGGAAGTGGTGGGAGCTGGAGACGGGTGGATGGGGTGCGGTCGGGGGAGAGGGCCTTGGGGACCCAGTGGGAGGATGGGTGGCGGAACTGAGCCAGGGCGAACACGACGGGCCAAAGGGCATGTGCCTGTGGTGCCCCCTGCCCACGGTGTCTCAGTGGGCACACCTTTCCCCCCAACCCACCTCCCTGTCCACGCCCTTCCCTGCCTCGCCCTCACTCCCTGCCCTATCCCCTCCCTCTCCCCTCGCTGTGCTGAGAGATGGTTCCCACCCCCAACCTGGGGAGGTGAAGGGGGGGGGTTTTAGTGAATGAGAAGGGCTTGCCCCCTCACTGATGGCAACTGTTGTTACCCCCCAACCCCCCTCCCGCCACACCCAACCCCAGCCACTTTCTGGATAAACCCGCAGTTTAAGATTGAACTAAAGGAGGAGGATGATGACCGTGAGGGAACTGAACCAGGCTGCAGCTTCCTGGTCGCTCTGATGCAGAAAGATCGCCGCAAACTGCGCACCGCAGGCCAGGATATGGAGACCATCGGCTTCGCCATCTATGAGGTGGGCATGGGGCACCGAGGGGGTGGGAGTGGAGGGGCGACCCTCATTGGGTGTTGGTTGGGTGTGTGGGGTGGTGTGGGGTTTGCTGAGGTCGGTGAAGGGATTGCAGAAGTCCAGGCTCCGAGCCAATGACAAATTTTCCTCTTTCTCTCTCTCTCTCTCTCCTGAAGGGGGCGTCAGCGCTATTTGACGGCTGGAGGCCTCATGGCTCAGCTCATTGCCTTGATAGCTTCCTTCCACACTGCATTGTCTCTTCCCAGGAACCACTGTAAGGGTGACAGGGAGCTGGGGGCCACTGGATGGGTGACGGGGAGCTGCCTCATAGGCATCTCCCTTGTGTAAGACAGTGGCTGGGGAGGGGGCGGGGGGGTCGCTGGTCTAGACCAGGGTGATGTCGCACGGGACAGGGATGGAGGTGAGCTGGAGGATGATGGAGAGGAGGCTAAGAGTGCGAATAGCAGCGAGGTCACAGATGGGCCGAATGGCCTGAGAAGCGTCAGCTGGTGATTATCTGGGTCTCGATGTGTTGACGCACGCAGCCCCCTGGGGAGGGGCCGGTCCCTCGAGACCCGCCCAAGTCGGGTGAGGGTCTCGGATTTGTGAGGTAGGGATTTCCTCACGGCCGAGCTGTGCTGTCACTCTGATGGGTCCCAATGCCTGGCATGACGCTGCACATCTTTCTCTCTCTCTCTCTCTCTCTCTCTCTCTCCATCCAATTCATCCTGCTCCAATTGCCAGTCTTTTTCTGTTTTCTCTGCAGGTCCCCCCCGAGGTAAGTCGCTCTCTCTGTCTATGGATCACCACTCAGAACAGGTAACAGTTTGCGAAAACATCGCCTTGTGGGAGAGCGAAGGGTCTGAGCGGGCCCCGCGTCGCGGGGATGGGGGGCTGTCGGAGCGGGTCCCCCGTCGTGGGGATGGGGGGAGTCGGAGCGGGTCCCGCGTTGCAGGGATGGGGGGAGTCGGAGTGGGCCCCGCGTCGTGGGGATTGGGGGGGGTCGGAGCAGGCCCTGCGTCGTGGGGATGGGGGGGGAGTCGGAGCGGGCCCCACATTGCGGGGATGGGGGGGGTCGGAGTGGGTGAAGAGTAGGCTGAAGAGCAGGTAGTACAGGAATTTGTTAAGATGGTTGGAAATGTTTTGGTATAGTTTTGCGTTAACTCCTGCACCCTCTGAGGGTTGGGTCCCAAGAGTTTGTACCCCCCACTTAATGTGTGGCCATGAGCAGCCAGCTGTTCGGCAATGGGGTGCATCACAGTTGGACCCACTCCTTTCTCCACACGCCGATTTTTCCCTCTACCTGTCAGCCTGGGTATGTAAGTCTCCCATTGTGTTCCAGTACATCGGACGCTCCGCTGTTCACTTGAAGCGGGATTTCTTCCTGACCCATGGCTCCCAAGCTCGTTCCGAGATGTTCATTAATCTCCGGGAGGTCAGTAGCCGGTTCAAGCTGCCCGCTGGGGAGTACATCATCGTCCCCTCGACCTTCGAACCCAACAAAGAGGCCAACTTCTGCCTGAGGGTCTTCTCTGAAAAGCGCTCTCTCTCTGAGTAAGTCTGATCGCAGTGTAGCAGGCCACAATGAAATGTTTCTGTGCGTTCTGGTCTGTAAACGGACGCTGCAGGGTGATTGTCCCTGGGGTGGGGTAGGGGGGTGGGTAGCGTTAACATTCTGGGGGCACGGGTTCAGATTTAAATCTAAATTCGATTTAACACCCCTGGAATTGAGAGCTGGCCTCAGCGACGATAACCACGGATCTACGAACCTGTCTTTATTTTTGAATTCATTCACAGAATGAAGGCCTGGCTGGCAATTATTGCCCATCCCTAATTGCCCCAGAGGGAAGGCTAAGAGCCAACCACGTTGCTGTGGGTCTGGAGTCACGTGTAGGCCCAGACCGGGTAAGGATGGCAGTTTACTTCCCTGAAAGGACATTAGTGAATCAGTTGGGTTCTTAATGAATTCATGGTCATGTCAATTCCTTCTTTTGTTGAAGAACTGAACCCAGCTACAATCCGTCTGGGCCATCGCCTGGCCCAATTCACTAATGTCCCTTTGGGGGAGGAAATCTGCCGTTTCTCCAGGACCAGGCCTACACGCGACACCAGGCCCCATGGCTACCTCAGAAATGGCCGAGCCAGACACTGTGTGCCAGGGGCAAGTAGGGATGGCTAATAAATGGGGCTAACAAGCAACGCCCACATTCCAAGAAAGAATGGAGAATATAAATGGCGGGAAGCGGAGGGCCGGGCCCGAACGCGGGGTCCTTGAGGTATTCAGGTGTGTGATCCGTTAAACTGAGGGCTGTTTCTGTCTGTGTCTAATACAGAGAGCTCGATGATGAAATCAGTGCTGACCTTGAACAGGAGGTAAGATTGCAGACATGGAAATGGTGGGATAACAGACCATTCCGCTTGTTATTGGAGTCTGAGGAAGAAGGAACTGGCAAATAGTTATAGTGATAATGGGAACTGCAGATGCTGGAGAATCCAAGATAATGAAATGTGAGGCTGGATGAACACAGCAGGCCCAGCAGCATCTCAGGAGCACAAAAGCTGACGTTTCGGGCCTAGACCCTTCATCAGAGAGGGGGATGGGGAGAGGGAACTGGAATAAATAGGGAGAGAGGGGGAGGCGGACCGAAGATGGAGAGAAAAGAAGATAGGTGGAGAGGAGAGTACAGGTGGGGAGATAGGGAGGGGATAGGTCAGTCCAGGGAAGACGGACAGGTCAAGGAGGTGGGATGAGGTTAGTAGGTAGATGGGGGTGCGGCTTGGGGTGGGAGGAAGGGATGGGCGAGAGGAAGAACAGGTTAGGGAGGCAGAGACAGGTTGGACTGGTTTTGGGATGCAGTGGGTGGAGGGGAAGAGCTGGGCTGGTTGTGTGGTGCAGTGGGGGGAGGGGACGAACTGGGCTGGTTTTGGGATGCGGTGGGGGAAGGGGAGATTTTGAAACTGGTGAAGTCCACATTGATACCATTGGGCTGCAGGGTTCCCAAGAGGAATATGAGTTGCTGTTCCTGCAACCTTCGAGTGGCATCATTGTGGCACTGCAGGAGGCCCATGATGGACATGTCATCTAGAGAATGGGAGGGGGAGTGGAAATGGTTTGCGACTGGGAGGTGCAGTTGTTTATTGCGAACCGAGCGGAGGTGTTCTGCAAAGCGGTCCCCAAGCCTCCGCTTGGGTTCCACAATGTAGAGGAAGCCACACCGGGTACAGTGGATACAGTATACCACATTGGCAGATGTGCAGGTGAACCTCTGCTTAATGTGGAAAGTCATCTTGGGGCCTGGGATAGGGGTGAGGGAGGAGGTGTGGGGGCAAGTGTAGCATTTCCTGCGGTTGCAGGGGAAGGTGCCGGGTGTGGTGGGGTTGGAGGGCAGTGTGGAGCGAACAAGGGAGGATGATGCGTTGTATCCGGAGGTTGGTGGGGTGGTGTGTGAGAACGAGGGGGATCCTCTTTGGGCGGTTGTGGCGGGGGCGGGGTGTGAGGGATGTGTTGCGGGAGATGCGGTCAAGGGCTTTCTTGACTACTGACCACTGTCAGCTTTTGTGCTCCTGAGATGCTGCTGGGCCTGCTGTGTTCATCCAGCCTCACATTTCATTATCTTGGCAAATAGTTATAACTGTGCCTGAAACCACACAGTACAGCGTAAAGCTCCCTCTACACTGTCCCCCATCAAACACTCCTCAGGACAGGGACAGCACGGGGTTAGATACAGTGTAAAGCTCTCTCTACACTGTCCCCCATCAAACACTCCCAGGGACAGGGACAGCACGGGGTTAGATAGAGAGTAAAGCTCTCTCTACACTGTCGCCCATCAAACACCCCCAGGGACGGGGACAGCACGGGGTTAGATACAGAGTAAAGCTCTCTCTACACTGTCGCCCATCAAACACTCCCAGGGATGGGGACAGCACGGGGTTAGATACAGAGTAAAGCTCCCTCTACACTGTCGCCCAACAAACACTCCCAGGGACAGGGACAGCACGGGGTTAGATACAGAGTGAAGCTCCCTCTACACTGTCCCCCGTCAAACACTCCCCAGGACAGGGGCAGCACAGGGTTAGATACAGAGTAAAGCTCTCTCTACACTGTCCCCGTTAAACACTCCCAGGGACGGGGACAGCACGGGGTTAGATACAGAGTAAAGCTCCCTCTACACTGTCCCCCCATCAAACACTCCCAGGGACAGGGACAGCACGGGGTTAGATACAGAGTAAAGCTCTCTCTACACTGTCCCCGTCAAACACTCCCAGGGACAGGGACAGCTCGGGGTTAGATACAGAGTAAAGCTCCCTCTACACT
This sequence comes from Stegostoma tigrinum, assembly GCF_030684315.1. Taxonomy (NCBI): domain Eukaryota; kingdom Metazoa; phylum Chordata; class Chondrichthyes; order Orectolobiformes; family Stegostomatidae; genus Stegostoma; species Stegostoma tigrinum. The sequence continues at coordinate 5,491,243 of NC_081395.1, read as the reverse complement.
GTCCCCCATCAAACATTCCCAGGACAGGGACAGCTCGGGGTTAGATCCAGAGTAAAGCTCCCTCGACCATGATGGGCCATCAAACGGCATGGATCGGAAGAGTAGGAGGGATTTGGAGGGGGTGAGGAGTGGAAGGGAGGGATGTTGTTGTGGGGAGTGTGTTTTTCTGGGCGTGTTGCTCTCTGTTTGATTATTGTTCTGTGACTGCAACAGGAGGAAGTCCCTGAGCATGCGATAGATGAAAAGTTCAAGAGTCTATTCAGGCAATTAGCTGGCGAGGTGAGTATTACAAAAACTACCTGCATTGATATAGTGCCTTTCATGCTCTAAGGAACTTCATGAGACCAATCGTCAAATGTAATTGCAGAGATGGGGAGGGGGTGTAATGGCTGGACGGGTTGTAGGGGTGACGGAGATAGGGAGGGGGTTTAGGGGATGGAGGGGGTGACGGAGATAGGGAGGGGATGGAGGGGGTGACGGTGACAGGGAGGGGATGGACGAGGTGACGGAGATAGGGAGGGGATGGAGGGGGTGACGGAGATAGGGAGGGGATGGAAGGGGTGACGGAGATGGGGAGGGGGTGTAGGGGCTGAAGGGGGTGATGGAGATGGGGAGGGGATGGAGGGGGGTGACGGAGATGGGGAGGGGATGGAGGGGGTGACGGAGATGGGGAGGGGGTGTAGGGGCCGAAGCGGGTGACGGAGATGGGGAGGGGGTGTAGGGGCCGGAGTGGGTGACAGAGATGGGGAGGGGGTGTGGGGGCCGGAGGGGGTGACAGAGATGAGGAGGGGGTGACAGAGATAGGGAGGGGGTGTGGGGGCCGGAGGGGGTGACAGAGATGAGGAGGGGGTGTAGGGGCCGAAGGGGGTGACGGAGATGGGGAGGGGGTGTAGGGGGTGACAGAGATGGGGAGGGGGTGTAGGGGGATGGAGGGGGTGACAGAGATAGGGAGGGGGTGTAGGGGCCGAAGGGGGTGACGGAGATGGGGAGGGGGTGTAGGGGGTGACGGAGATGGGGAGGGGGTGTAGGGGGTGACAGAGATAGGGAGGGGGTGTAGGGGCTGGAGGGGGTGACAGAGATAGGGAGGGGGTGTGGGGGCCGAAGGGGGTGACGGAGATGGGGAGGGGGTGTAGGGGCTGAAGGGGGTGACGGAGATGGGGAGGGGGTGTAGGGGGTGACAGAGATGGGGAGGGGGTGTAGGGGCTGAAGGGGGTGACGGAGATGGGGAGGGGGTGTAGGGGGTGACGGAGATGGGGAGGGGGTGTAGGGGAAGGCTGTCTAACTGACCTCATGATGAATTCACTGGGAAGTGGTGGTTAATGTTGTTATCCGAATGGATTTTCCTCTCTGGTCCTGATTGAGTGAGCGTTCCTTTCTGTCTCCCCCCACAGGACTTGCAGATCACGGTGAATGAGCTACAAACAATTCTTAATCGTGTGGTTGGAAAACGTAAGCAGCCTCTGAGCCCTGCTGTCTTTCGGCTCACCCTGTCTCGGGTGGTCCCCGTTACCTCTAACCTCGAGCTCTCTGTTGTGTCTTGCCTCTAGACCAAGACCTGAAGACGGAAGGTTTCAGTCTGGATTCCTGCCGATGTATGGTCAATCTCATGGATGTATCCTCTTGAGAGCAGTGGGTCAAATCTGCGTTCAGAGATAGTCAGTGCACCCCACCCTCCCCCTACCCACCTCTTGCTCTGGGCATCGAGAGATGGTGGCATAAGGTTGTGGTGTGCGATCTGGTAGGGTTTGGGGGTTGAAGGGGTGGGGGCGTGGAGGAGTCCCAGAACTCAGACGCGGGAGAACTGGCACGGACTCAAAAACAGGGTTGGGGAAGAGTCGCCACCTGTTGCGATGGAGTAGCGCCCGGTTCGTCGAGCAGTTTTCCTTAAGTGCTGCGGCCAGCGGGATGGGAATGCGAGGTTGGGCCTGACAGAATTCAATGTGCTGTGGAACAAGATTCGCAAGTGGTTGGTAAGGGTTTGTTTTCAGTGCCGTGTCCTTGGGTCTGTCTCCCCCACCCCTGCCTCCCCACCACCAACCCATGGGTTCAGGGATTACCCTTCAGATTTCCCCCTCCACAGACTGCTCTGCCCACTCTCTCTCTCATTCTATTTCCCCGCGCCCCCCTCCCCCCGCCTTCCTGATTCCCCTAAGAAGCCAATCTCTTTGACTGACTGTCTTTGACTTTTCTTTCTAAATCCACTCACGGGATGTGGACATCGCTGCCTGGGCCCAGCAGTTACTGCCCCCCATCCCTAATTGCCCTCCTCCCCTTTGAGAAGGTCGGGAGGAGCTGCCTTCTTGAACTGCTGCAGTCCGTTGACCCACAGGTGCCCCTTAGGGGAGGGAATTCCAGGATTTTTGACCTCAAACAGTGAAGGAACGGCCGATATATTTCCAAGTCAGGATGGTGAGCGGGGATCTTTGTGGGGGGTGGGGGTGGGGGGCTGTTCCCATGTACCTGTTGCCCCTTGTCCTTCGGGATGGAAGTGGGTCGTGGGTTTGGAAGGTGCTGTGTTGATGATTTTTGGTGAGTTTCTGCAGAGCATCTTGTAGATGGTACACACTGCTGCGACTGAGCGTCGGTGGGTGGGTGGCGGGGGGGGGGGGATGTGTTGTCAATCAAGTGGCTGCTTTGTCCTGGATGGACAGTCCCCTCCTTTGGTTCAATGATGAACATCTGACTGATAGCAGCTTGTCTTCCAGTGTGACACTAAGACCCTCTCAGCTGGCTAGAGAACAGTCATTCCCCTGTGGGCCCCCACTGGACATCCATCCCTCAGCTTCAGTCCAATGTTGCCGAGTTGCTGGGTCCACGTCACACTGACCGCAGGCGTGGGATCTCACTGTGCACAAGTTGGCTACCGCAATTCCTACGCGACAATGGAGTCAGCTTTCCGAAAAGGGCTTCTCGCCATCTCGAGCGTGGCGTCCTGAACAGCGACTTGTCCCACGAGGAGGCTCTCAGCTCCGTGGTGTCGCACAACAGCTTGTGGTAGACCTGGCTCCGAGCATAGTCTGCCTATCCCCACCCCCGCCCCCGCCCCTCCCAGTGTCTGGCCATTCTTCTAGCTCTAAGGGAGCACAGTGGGCAGCAGAGACAAGGGATGCCCACTCCACCCCTGCCTTTCCCACAGGGTGAGGTCTGTTACTGTCTCTCTCCCGGTGGGATCAGCCACACGGGGGAAGGGCTGTCTTTCCCGAGCGATCTGGGTCGGTGTGTTTCAGGCTCCTCCTCTCCCCCCCCCCCCCCCCCCCCCCCACCACTGCCGGGCGATTCCAGTGATGCGGATCTGTCTTTGCAGGGAGTTTTCCGACAGTTCGATCTGGACAAATCCGGGAGCATGAATGCCTATGAGATGAGGCTGGCCTTGGAGTCTGCAGGTACGGTGGTTGGACACGGTACCGAACATACACCTCCCTTCCCCCCCCCTTACCTGGAGCTTTCAGTAATCCAGCGTGTCCTCCCAGGCAGCTTTGGAGGGTCCTCTCTATCAGTGAGAGTCTGGAGTGACATTTGGAACCACGGCCTGGAAAGACAAGGGAGAGCCCTACTCTGAGAGCACGCTGGTGAACTGGAGATGAGGAGAGATCTCTTCTGTTGGGGGCTCGGTGGTGGGAGGGGAATTTATGGAGTTTTTCACTATGGCTTGTTGTGACTACATTCAGGCCTGAGCCGGACTAGGTGAGGATGGGGAAAAGGTAGGAGAATGGGGTTGGCAAGCGTATCAGATGGCACAGCAGTACCCGATGGGCCAAACGGCCTAATCCTGTTTCCTTATGGATGGGGGCTTTCATTCCCTGAAGGACATTAGCGAACCCAGAGGGTTTCTGTAGCCATTGACAAGAGTTTCACAAAGATCTAGTGGAATTGCAGTTTTCAGGAAGTATTATTTCATTTATTAGTCATGTCCCTTTGCCCAGTGGGGTGATAAGAGGCAGCCACATTGGCCTGGAGTCACGTGTAGGCCCAGACCAGCTAAGGATGGTGATATTCCCAGTTCCCATCAGTGAAGCAGATGGGTTTTTCCTGGCAATCGACAAAATTCTTAATTCCAAACTTTTGGATATTAAATTCAAATTCGAACCCAGGACTTAGAACATTACCAGGGTCTCCGGGCTAATAGCCTAATGATAATACTGTGGCCTCTCCAGTGAGTAATCCAGAACCCGAGGTCAATGTTCTGGGCACATTTGAATCCCACCATGCCAAAGTGGTGATCCAATCCAAAACTATCTGGAATCGAAAGGTTTCATTGAAAAGTCAGATGGCTGAGCTGTTGTTGAGTGTCGTAAGAAGGCTGCTGGTTCACTGATCTCCTTCAGGGAAGGAAAGCTGCCAGTCTCCATGTGACTCCAGACCCGAGGCAACATGGTTGACTCTTACAGCTAGCGAGAACCGCCGATGCTGGAGTCAGAGATAACATGGTGTGGAGCTGGAGGAACATAGCAGGCCAGGTGGCATCAGGGGAGCAGGAAAGCTGACATTTTGTGTCGGGGCCCTTCTTCAGAAGGTGCCTTCTTAAGTCCATTCAGGGCAATT